>NW_017670877.1:228055-373297 GCF_001879085.1 Nicotiana attenuata | reverse complement strand
GCAAAGAAAAGAAAAAAGACAAAAAGAAAGTCCAAAGGGAACAAGAATAAAAAGGGATTCAAGGAAAACAAAAGTGAAAAAAGGTGTGGAAAAAGTAGAAAAAGGAGAAATGTTTTGAATTGCATAAGAAAGAGTGACAATGTGTCTCTCTAACCCCTTGTAAAGAAGTGAAATACTCAAAATAGTCAAGAGAGTTGTGCCACAATGAATCACAGGAAGTGCTTAAGGGAAGATTGAACCCACTTGAATAAAAACATGTCCTACCCTTACCCAAAAGCCTTCATAATGACTCCACAAAAGCCCTATAGGATCTTGAGTTGAAGGAAACCTACATTAGTGGATTCTTACATAAGGGGCAAGCATATGGTACCTAGAGCCGGACTTGTGACCTTCTTCTTGAGAGAGATGAGTGAAACTCCATTAACCTTTGTTTGTGTGTTAATACTCTAAAAGGTGAGGTTCGCTTAGGGAGAGTTGAAGATGTGTGAGTTTGGGTTCCACAATGACCAAAGTAATTGAGATAAGTTCTTTGATAAAATGTGTCAACTCTTGATGCTCTTGTGTCACACTTGATCCATGGTTTTTCAAAGTTTAAATGTGTTAATGACGCATTCGTATTGAGGGCAATTGTTAGTCCCAATTGATGCTTGTGCAGGTTGCTTTAGGATGGTTGGAATCACTTGGATTTTCCTTTAAGGGGTGGGTCTTATTTTATTTGCTTGAGGACAAGCAAAGGCTTAAGTTTGGGGGAGTTGATAAGTTGGGATTTTAACGTATTTTATGCCCCTACTTGCCTATGATTTGGTTATAAATTTCTACAAAATAATCCCAAAATGCTCACAAGTTGTACTTGATTGCAGGTTTGATCGACAAAGCGATGAATGTTAAATATCGGCTCAGAAAGGAGTGAAAACTGCTCAAGTGTCAAAGACTAAGGAAGTTGAGGAAAAGAGGACCTAGTGCGGACCGCGCAACTGTGAACGCGGCCGCACTAGGAGGTTCAGAGGATGGCAGATTCAAGGAGCATGCCATGCGGCCGCAGTCATTTCTATGCGGTCCGCGGTCAGGCTCCGCGGCCGCGCTACTCTTTTACGTGGTCCGCGAAGCAGAGATTCAGAGAGCCAAAAATTTGGCCACTTCCAAGCAAAGCGGCCCACGTTAATTTCTGTGCGGCCGCACTACATTTTCACGCGGTCCGCGGTCCGCGGTCCTCAACTTCAGAGAAGCAGAAACTAGGAGCTCAAGAACCAGTGCGGTTGCGGTCATGTTTGCACGGTCCGCGCTGACCCCGCAGGGGTATTTTTGTCCAGTTTTTCCAGCCCAGTATAAATAGGACCTTTTTCCATTTTTAGGTCAAGTTTTATTTTCTGAACGCAGCTGAGCTCGTGAGACCGAATATTCTAGCCATTTTTGGCACTTTTGCTCTTTATTATTGAAGTTTCTTCTTAGCAATTAATTAATATGCTCATTTCTTCATCTATTTCATCAATTTCTGTATCTAGCATGAGTAGCTAAACTCACTAGCTAGGGTTGTGGCTCAACCCTAGAGTGGGTAATGATGGGTGTTGCCATCTAAGGTTACATTGATATTGGGTGTTTGTTATTTGGGTTGATTTTAGGTTTTAATTAAGGATTGGTGGTTGCAAACACTGATTCTAGCTTTGTGGGTTTAACTCTTCTTGAGAAAGTGAGCCCATAACCCCAAAATTGACCCAACAAGGAATTGGGATGGACCCATGAGAAATGGTAGTCCCAATTAACGGGTTAAATCTCGAGAGAGTAATCACCATACTTGAACCCTAGTTGCTTGGTTTAATTGGCCTACCCAATTGGTTTCGAGAGAGTCAATTGGGCAAAATCACTCTCTCTACTGAGAGGTGCGAGAGTGGGTACAATTGTGCAACGGTTATAGCATAATCCCCAAATATGTCAATCTATCCTTAGTAGCATCTACCCGTTAATTAGCCACCGAGGCAATGCCACAACCCTAGTGCCTTTCTCTATATTAAATACAACTTAGCAATATTCTCGTAGCATAATTTAGTTTTAATCATTAGTTTTATAAAAGTAGATATAAAAATCAAAGAAAAACCAAATATGTTTGAAGTGATATTAGAAGCACAGCCGCATCACTAGTCTAGTCAGATAATACAACTCCACTACTAGCTCTCTGTGGAAATTCGATCCCGAACCACTATTCGGGTAAAAGCTATTGCGACCCGCTCTTCCTACCTTAGTGTAGTGTCGAGTCAACAGCGATCAGTCGTCGAGCCTATGTGGATTGGGGTGATGTGAGATCACCATGGGTGTTTGTTTGGTAAGTCCACTCAGTGATTTAATGACTTCGGAATGGTTCTTCATACGTTCGAGACGAATGTTTGTTTAAGAGGTGGAGAATGTAATGACCCGACCGGTCGTTTTGGGAATTAGCTTCCCATTCGGAAGGTTAGGGTCTCGAGTAGCTCTGTATTATATGTTATGACGTGTGTGCGTGGTCGAGATCGAATTTCGGATGATTCGGGATTGATTTGGAAGAATGATTCGTGTTTTAGAAGCTTAAGCGACAAGAGTTGACTGGAATTTGACTTTTGTGTAGACGACTCTGAAATGGATGATTCCGATAGCTTCGTATGGTGATTTTGGACTTAAGCATGCGTCTGGATTTGTATTTGGAGGTCCGTAGGGTAATTTGAGGCATTTTGGCGAAAATTGAAAACTTGAAGTTTTGGACGGTTGAGAGGTTTGACCGAGAGTTGACTTTGGTGATATCGGGGTCGAAATGCAATTCTAAGAGTTAGATTAACTTTGTTATGTCATTTATAACTTGCATACAAAATTTGAAATCGTTCCGGGTTGATTTGATATGTTTCAGCGCGAGTTTTGGAAGTTAGAAGATTTGGAAATTCATAAGTTCGATTCGTGGTGTGATTCGTAATTTTGACGTTGTTTGATGTGAATTGAGACCGCGAGCGGGTCCGTGTTATGTTATAGAACCTGTTGGTATGTTTTGATGGGGTCCCGGTGACCCCAAGCGTGTTTCGGATAGGCTACGGGCCATTTTCTCATGTTTTGCATGACTGATATGAAGTCTGGTGTTCCCTTGTACGCGATCGCTAAGTTCCGCGTTTGCGTAGGCTGTTTTGGTGGCTGGACCTTTTCCTCTTTGCGTTCGCATGATTCTGCCCGCTATCGTGTACATGTATATCCTACATCTTCGCGTTCACGTCCACTGTTCCGCGTTCGCGTAGCACAGCCTTAGCAGCTAGTATATTTTCTCTTTCACGATCATGTGTTATGGTTCGCAATCACGTAGTGCATTTCTTGGGGGCATAAGTTGTTCCTTTCTTCGCGATCACATGCATTTATTCGCGGTCGCGTAGTACAATTTCTGGGCAGTAGTCATTTCCTTCTTCGCGATCGCAACTGCATTTCCGCGATCACGATTTGTAAATCGCTGGGCAGCAGAATATATTTTTCAAATCGAGGGTTTGGCCATTTTAATCATATTTTGAGTTGTAGACCTCGGATTTGAGCAATTTTTTGTGAGATTTTCAAGAAAATCATTTGGCGTGATTCCATCTTTTTCTTTACCTTTTAATTAGTGTTTTGAGTTGAGGAAAAATGAGAATTTTTGAAGAAATCTTTCAAAATATAAAATGATGATTTGAAGGATGAATTGATGTCAGAAATTGATAATTTTGGTATGATTGAACTCGTATCGGAATGGGTGTTCCGATTTTGTGAATTTTATTAGGTTCCGAGGTGCGGGCCCGGGGGGTTGACTTTTGGGTTGACTTTTTAGTTTTTTTTTATAGCAAATATACCACTAGGCAGGCTGCCTAGTGGCTAATATATAAATAAAATCCCAAAATGGGTCCAAAGCTTACAAGATTTCTAAGCCAAAATAGAAGTTGCACGAAGTTACTAGCTACTACAAAGATAGAGAAGCTAAAGTCTAATGAACTAGCTATTATAACATTATCCGTTGAATGCTTCCTTCTCCTGTCAGTATATGTGAATCCAATTGCCAGTGGCAAATACCAAGCAGCACCTATCAAGCTCTCACCAGGCGCCAGTGTATCCAGTCCATAGGCTAGAATGAATTCCAAACATCTCCACCACAAGCCAGCATAGTCTTCCAATCGTTAGTGTTGCTACAATATGATTTCCATATCCAGTGTACTGACTGTATCCAAGTATAAATCATGTGGTTGATCCTCAATATTATCATGTAAAAAGCATGGCTACACCTGTCTTGAGACTAGCTTTAGGCAGGCTTTTCAAGGCAAAAGCCAGGCTGGAGTTGGCTTTAAGCGGGCTTTTCAAGGCAAAAGCCAGGCTGGGGCTGTCTTTAAGCAGGCTTTTCAAGGCAAAAGCCAGGCTGGGGCTGGCTTTAATCGGGCTTTTCAAGGCAAAAGCCATGTTGGGGCTGGCTTTAAGCATGTTTTTCAAGGCAAAAGCCAGGTTGGGGCTGGCTTTAGGCAGGCTTTTCAATGCAAAAGCCAGGCTGGGGCTGGCTTTAAGCAGTCTTTCAAGGCAAAAGCCAAGCTTTTCCTTAACATTTGAACATATCAGAAGTAGAATAAATTGCACCATCCAATACCTGCTAATCACATTGGTCTTGTACACTATCAAAGCACCCCCAGAATGAGCATGTGACCATTCTAATACCACTGGAATGTACCTTAATAGCATACAGAACGAGACACAAAAAAACAAGCAGGTATGTACAGATTCCAATCCTGTAAAGCCATCCGTCTGGGGCTCTTCTTTTTGCTATTCTAACCCTAAGGTTAGGAGTTTGAGACTTGTCTAAGTTAATCAACCTCATCCCTGCACTAGGCAGTTCAGAAAATGAATGAAACTCAGTTGTACCTGCAAAAGAGAAAACAATGTTAGCTACAAAATCCGCCACCGAGTTGTCTTCTCTGAACACATGTTGAAAGATCACGTTGAAGTTGCCCTTCATCTCTCTAATTTTCTTCACATCATTTGCAATTACACAAGGAGGATCCCATTCCCCTTCTATCACTTTCTTCATCACTAATGAATCAGTCTCTAATATGAGAGGGTAAAGATCATGCTCCACACAGTATTCCAATCCTTGAAGAATAGCCTTAGCTTCAGCCACCACATTAGTTGTCACTCCCAAGTCTACTGCCCTTGCATACACCACATCACTTTCATCATTCCTCACACAAAAGCCAAATGAGCTGTTTTAAGGATTTCATTTTGAGGCTCCATCAGTATTCATTTGTACCAACCATAAAAAGGAAGCTGCCATGTTACTCTTGTAGTGATCAATATAGGTTTATATCCTTCAAAATATTGAATTATGTCTGGCCATAAAAATGGAATATAGGCATAGTTGATGCAATGTCCTATTGATCTCATGAATCACCCTATTTGTCGACAATGAACCCCATGTTTACCTGCATTTCTTCTCTTCCGGAGTTTCCAAGTGATGATAGCCGGTACTTCTTGAAACAATGGCTTTAGCTTTGGGCAACATTGAGCATATCACCAATGCCTTATAACCTGCTTCAATTGAATCAATGGCACAGTAATTCCAGCAGCACCCATGTACAATTTCCATACTTTAGAGGCAGTAAGACTTGTGATAAATATATGTTCAATAGATTCCTCTTGGGGCTGCTAACAACACCAACACCTAGACATCACCATTTGCCCTTTCATCCTCCATATGTCATCAGTGGTTATTTTCTTCCTCCACAATCTCCACAAGAAGAAGGATTTCTTAAATGGTAAGCCTTTAATCCACATTAGCTTGAATTCCTGATTAGGATCGGCTCTATGCCTTAATATTTGACAAGCACTGCTAACACTGAACTTGCCTGAAGGAGTTGGCATCCAGTATGGCCTATCCCAGTATTCCTCACTACCTACATAATGTACATTTAGCCTTATATGTTCTGCAATTTCGCCATTGAAGGTTTGATCGAGCAGCTGATCATCCCATGTTTCACCTTGCTGTAATTCTGCCACATCCTGAAGATCTTCATTGATTGGAAAGTCTTCAGGTAATACATGAAAAACTGCACCCAATCCAATCCAATTTTCATGCCAAATATTAGTTGTTCCACTCTTCAATTCCCATAGGATCTCATGTTCTACTTCCCCTAGCATTCAGCATTTTTCTCCAAACATTAGACCCCCTTCTAAACTGCACCACCGTTGGTATCTCCTTCTTGCAATACTTATTCCATATGAAATTAGACCATAAAGATTTTGTGGTCCTAAAATTAGCAAACAATGCCCTCGACACATCATGTAAGGACCTAAAACCTAGCCCACCTTCCTCTTTAGGAAGGCAAAGATTTTGCCATGAGGCCCAATGTCTGCTTCTCCCTTCTTCCTTTGTGATCCAAAAGAATCTAGCAAAAATCTTATGAAGATGCTCCAAGATATTTTTTGGTGGATGCACGACTGATAACATGTGAACTGGCATACTTTGCAACACACTAGTAATGAGTTTTTCCTTTCCTCCAAATGACAGCAGCTTTCCTTTCCATGAATGTAATTTAGCCTTTACTTTCTTGATAAGATCTTCATAATATTCCTTCCTCCTTCTAGTGTAGAAAACATGACATCCTAGATATGTGAAAGGGAATTTACCTTTGGCAAATCCTATAGTAGCTCCAACCGCCTGACACAATCCATTAGAAATCCTTGAATACATGTAGTATGAACTCTTATCTTTGTTGATCATCTGGCCTAATATCTTCTCATAGTTACCCAACACTACCATAATCTTACTCAAGGATGGAGGATGAGCAGAAGCAAAGATTATAGTATCATTAGCATATGCCAAGTGGTTTAAAGGATCAGACCACTTAGGCATTCCAAATCCCACAAATGACCTGTCTTCAAATAGTTTATTCAAAGACCTGGAAAGTACCTCAGCTGATAGAATGAACAGTGCTTGTGATAGAGGATCCCCTTGCTTAACACCCCTTGTAGACTTAAAGAAACTGGAGGACTGCCCATTCACCAATAATGAATACCAATTATTTGACATCAAGTTCCACACCATGTTGATGAAGTGCTCAGAAAATCCCATCTTCCTTAGTACATGCAATAAGTACTTCCATGAAACCCTATCATAAGCCTTAGCCATATCAAGCTTGATCACCACATTAGCTGGATTTCCCCTTAACCTTATGTCAGTGACAATTTCTTGAGTCAATAAGATGTTCTCAAATATACTCCTACCCTTCACAAATCCGGATTGATTAGGAGAGATTAGAGAAGGCAGAAAATTTTTCAATCTATCATGTAACACTCTAGACAAGACCTTGTTAATGAAGTTGCTCAAGCTAATAGGTCTTAAGTCAGAAAAGGTCTCAACTCTAGGTTTCTTAGGCATCAACACTAGATTGGTGTGAGTGATGGATTTAGGCAGTGCAACTCCTCCATAAAAGTGTAGCACCATGATGCGTATATCAGCACTAATAACATCCCAGCATGTTTGATAAAATAGGCCAGTAAATCCATCTGGACCACTAGCACTCTCCCCACTAAGCTCAAAAATTGTTGTCCTTACCTCTTCAATTGTTGGCAATCTGGTAAGTTCCAAATTTTGTTCCATAGTGACCATCGAAGGTACATTATTAAGCAAGGAAAAGTCAGATGCATCACCTTTATTTGTGAATTGTTCTTGATAAAAGTCCATTGTCGCTGTAGCCAATTGATCCTGCTCTTCAATCCATACTCCACTTCCACTTTTGATCCTCTTCAGTTGCAATTTCTTTCTTTTTCCATTGACATGATTGTGAAAGAAACTTGTATTATCTCCTTCAGCAAACCAAATCATCCCAGCTTTTTGCTTCCAATATTGCTCCTCAATACTCAAGTATTTCTTCAATTCAGATTGATCCTTTTGAAGCACAATCATGTTCTCAATTGTAGGCTCTTCTTCAAACAACATCTCTTTCACCCTAACAATGTCCTCCAAAATAGCCACTTACTTGAATATATCACCAAATGTTTACTGCTCCATTTTGACAGTGCTGCCTTCACCCTCTTGAGCTTCTGCTTGAACATCAAAAATGGATCCCCTATGAAATCAGCTTCCCAATTCTGCCTCACCACATCCATAAATGGAGTATGTTTAGTCCAAAAGTTCAAGAACCTGAAAGGCTTGACAAAATTGGTGGTCTGCTCCCCACATGTCATTAACAAAGGTGCATGATCTGATCCAGTTCTGATTAGATGTTCAACTTCAATAGTTGGTAACATGTTCTGAAATGGCAAATTCACAAAGATCCTATCCAATCTTTTAAATATACATGCAGCATTGGATCTCCCATTCCACCATGTAAATGGACTTCCTTTGTATCCTTGCTCAAACAAACCACAAGAATTTACAGAAAATGTAAAATCCTCATATTCAAGCGGGTGTACCGGAAGTCCTCCTATTTTCTCATCTTCATGTAACATCACATTGAAATCCCCTCCTACCAACCATTGAAATTTCATATCACTTGCTAAGTAATACAAGTGATCCCACAATTCCAACCTCTCAATTGCTGAACATTTTGCATAAATAAATGTCATCATCATGTGCAGCCCTAGGTCATGGTGAAGCACTCTCACTCTGATGACCCAAAAGGTCATCACTTATTTTAGAAATATATTCTGTGTTCCGAGGTCTTAAAAATCTTTTTATGTCTCACCTCGATTTGCGTGCGCAGTCCTGGCGCGTAGCCGGAAAGCCATTGTGTGAAAATCTGTGAAAAATGATGAATTTTTCCTTTAAAATGAATTTAAGTTGACTTCGATCAATATTTTGGGCAAATGGACCCGAACCCGTGATTTGACAGTCCCAGAGGGTCCATAGGAAAATATGAGACTTGGGCGTGTGCCCGGAATCGAATTCCGAGGTCCCAAACCCGAGAAATAAATTTTTAAAAAAATTGTTTTCTGGAATATTTATGAGTTTTTAGAAATGAAAAATGTTTGGAAGTTGATGGTATCGGACCCGTATTTTGGTTCCGAAGCCCGGTACAAGTCTTATATATGATTTAAGTCGATCCTGTAAAATTTGGTAAGAAACGGACTTGAAATGACGTGAATCGGACCTTACTTGAGAAAATTGGAAAATTAGATGTTCTTAAGTGATTTCATGATTATGATGCTAAATTCATAGTTGTTGATATTATTTTGGTGATTTGAATGCACGAGCAAGTCCGTATGATATTTTTAGGTTGGTGTGTGTGTTTGGTTTGGAGCCCTGAGGGCTCGGGTGAGTTTTGGATAGGCCACGGAGTGGAATTTGGACTTCTTCAGGCCTGCAGGCTTTGCATTTGCGAAGCCTGGCTCGCAAATGCGACCAACCCATCGCAAATGTGAGAGGAGGCCTGGGCAGGGCTGATCGCAAATGAGAAGTGCCCATCCATTTCCCTTTGTCGCAAATGCGACTTCCCAATCGCAATTGCGAGTTCACAAATGCGAACTTTTGTCGCAAATGCGAGAGTAGCAGGTTTTTGAAGGGTTCGCAATTGCGAACCCTGGTCGCAATTGCGATATCTGAGACCTGTAAATTCATAACTTAGACGCATTTCAACCATTTTTCACACTCTTTCAAAACCAAAACACTCTTAGGAGATTTTTCAAAGATAACTTCTCTTCCTAATCGATTGTAAGTCATTTCTAACTCGTTTTCTTCAATCTTTAACATCTTTTCACATGATTTCAACTCAAAATTAAAGGTTTTCATGGGGAAAATTGGGTGTTTTGGGTAGAACCTAGGTTTTTTCAAATTTTGGGGATTTGGACCTCGATTTGAGGTCTGATTTCAAAAAAAATTATATACTTGGGTTCGTGGGGGAATGGGTAATCAGGTTTTGGTTCGAACCTCGAGTTTTGACCAAGTGGGACCGGGGGCAATTATTGACTTTTTGGGAAAAACCTTGGAAAACTTATTTTCATGCATTAGAATTGATTCATTTAGCACTTATTGATGTAATTAAGTAACTTGTGGCTAGATACGAGCGAATTGGTGGTGGAATCAAGAGGTAAAACGATAGTTGAGACGTGAATTGTGTTCGCGGCATCGAGGTAAGTGTTTGGTCTAACCTTAGCTTGAGGGATTAGGAGTCGAATCCTATTTGCTATGTGATATTTGTTGAGTACGACGTATAGGCATGGTGACGAGTATCTATGCATTGGTATCAAGCATGCCCGTGAGTCTTGTATTATGATTATTATGACTCCGTTTGTATTGTTCATGAAATTTGTGATGATTTCCATTGTTGAGTAAAGTTGTGGAGGAAATAGTGGTATTTGAGTATCGAAGAGCGTTGTCTCAAGTTGTTTAATGAATTGTGGAAGTATAATTGGCATTTGAACTTTATAGAGCATTGGCTCAGTTGTGAAGTAAAAGTGAAAAAGAGAAGAGAATTATTATATTATCTCCCTTGCCAGGATGTGGTTGCTTTTAATGCTATCTCCCTTGCCGGGATGTTGATGCTTTTGATATTGTTCCCTTTCCGGGATTTGGTTGTTGAACTATTGTTCCTTGCCGGAATTTTAATGCTATTTTATTCATTTTCCTTGCCTTATTGTTTGTGATTGTTGTTTGGGCGAGGAAGAGTGTTAAAGCACGAAGGGTGATGCCGTGTATGATTTTGTGAGGAAGGGTGTAAAGTACGAAGGGTGATGCCATGCATTTTATATTTATTCTTTTGGTGAGGACGAGAGTAAAAGCACGAAGGGTGATGTCGTGTACTTGTTTGATTCCTTATTCTTGCTGATAATTGAGATATGGTGTTCCTTGTATTTACCCGTTGTCTTTCTATTCTTAATTGATGTTTTCCCCGTAGCATGTTTCCCCCTCCCATACTTAATTGTACATTACGGTTCTTCTTTTCCGCTGTATATGATTAACTGCACAGGTTATTTGGTAGTCTAGTCCTAGCCTTTTCACTACTTCGCCGAGGTTAGGCTAGGAACTTACCAGCACATGGGGTCGGTTGTGCTGATACTAAACTCTGCACTGTGTGCAGATCCCGGAGCAGCAGCTTTTGGACCTTAGCTTGGGTGGCTGCCTTCAGTCCATATGGAGATCCAAGGTAGTCCTGCAGGCATCCGCAGGCCCTAGCGTCTCCCTCTACTCCTTCATCTTGTTTCATTTACGAATTTCAAAAATAGTGTATTATTTATCTTTCAGACTTTGCTTGTAGTATTCCGTCTGTGAAGCTATGACACCAATTCTGGGTAGTCTTTGTTTAAGAAGTTGTATTGGATATATTTAAATAGTTTTATTGTTTCTTCCGCATGTTTAAATTCCGCTGTCTATAAGCTATTGTTTCGTAAGTGTTAGAGGACTTAAATGGAGAAAAAGTAATTTATTGAGACAGTTGGCTTGCCTAGCTTTCATTAGTAGGCGCCATCACGACTCCCGAGGGTGGGAAATCCGGGTAGTCACCTGTTGCTCAGTATCCTCCACTAATTCCCATTCCACCACTGCATCAAAGAACAACCATCTTTTCCCATTAATATTTGCATAAGTCGTCTCCATATTCAACAATCTTCTATATCTATCAATGAATCTCTTCTTTTGAAAAGGTTCCATCGATGCAACTACACAAAAGTTATGCTCCCTATTCATGTTGATCACCCTAGGAAAGGCTTGCTGTGTATTCACAGACCTTATATTCCATATTATTGTCTTGATCATCATTTAGATATAGAAGTTGCCCTCCTGGGCATAATTCTTAAAGGTTGTTGTGACTCTTTATTCTGATTCTTTTTTGTTTTCTTGCCTCCTTTAGCACTAGTTGTAGGTGATAGATTCCCATCCCTAGCCACCTGTTTGAAGTTTTCTTCTGTTGGTTCATCATCTCCCTCATCCTCCATAGGATTTTGTCTCATTAAGTCTTCATCAACTGGTGCCACATTTTGTGTAACTAAATCATGTAGATGTTGTAGTGGAGTCTTCAGTCGAACATTAAGCTGCAGCTGCATAATTTGATCAGTTCCATATTCCATAGGCACTTCCTCTATTTCCCCAGATGCTCTTAGAACAATTGTGTGCTCATCATTCTTTTCACTGTTATTATTCGATCCTACTGTATCATCACTAAACTTCACATTATCATCAAGTTTGTTCTCCAATGCATACACTGGAACACCATCTACATATGCCAAAATCTTGCCAGTTGCACTAGGAATAGTGTTAACTATCGATGCTTCATCAGGTGACCCTAGCGCCAGGCCTGGCATCGCCAGCCTAACGCCTGGGGTACCTAGATTTAGTTCTGGCGTCGCCAGCCTAATGCCTGGGGAGCCTGGCTTTAGGCCTGGCATCGCCAGCCTATCGCTAGGTGGGCTGTTGTCCCTCACTTTGTCTCTTATTGTCTTTGTCGTGCCTATTTGATCATCCTCCACCTCAATTGGATCACTCCCTCTAGCCTTTGTTGAGTTTATCTCATCAAGGTTCTCAAGATACCCAGAATCTGCAAATGTTTGAGACGGCATATCTTGACATGATTGGTTTGTAGTCACATTGAGTTGACTTAGCTCCTCTTTGCTAGTTCCAAACCTTCTATGAACCCAGTTGATTATGGATTCCTTATTAGCCTTTTCATCAGTACTTTGATCACTAGGAATAATAGGTAAGTTCCTATTATGCTGATCTTTCAACACTTTCTCAACTGCCTCCTTCTTCACACGCTTAAGTTCTTGTTGATTATCGTCTCCCACTGGTTTAGTCTTAGCATCCTTCCCAACCCTAACCCCAGAAGCCTTAGGATTAGGGCTTGAACCTCCGGTATTGCCTTCTTTTTCCTTCTCATAGCCCTTCTTTGATTGATTTTCCCCATGTTCCTTCTTCTTGCCATAGCTAAGATCCCCCTTTGCCTTCAGTAATTTGTAGAATAGGTTGATGAACTTCCTCAACCTCTAATGCATTAAACTTGTTCTTCGTTTCTACTTCCTCAAGTTTAGCCTTCCCTTTACCCTTGTCAGCTTCCTTACCTTGTTTGTTATCAACAATGTGACCCCTATTATCCCATTGGTATTTGTTCTTCCTTGCTTGTATCCATTCCTACTTGGCATGATTAGTAGCAGGCTTGACAACCACCTTTCCACTTGACAGAACCTTTGTTGAATTTGCAGTTGTACCAATTGCTTCAGTACTTACCACAAGTGTCTTATCCTTGCCTTGATCCTCAACATCTTCATCAAATCTCTTGTGTAACTCAAGATGAATTACCCAACATTCTGCCTCACTATGCCCTTGTTTCTTGCAAGGCTTGCAATATTTAGGCATATAATCATAGTGTATCCTAATCCATTTAAACTCTTCTGGCCAGATTCATCAGCTTCTTCAACAATCTTAATACGTTTAGGGAAATTACCTAACAAATTAACTTCCACCTTCACCTTAGCACAACTAGGTCTAGTCTCATTGTGAGTTGCTAGGTCTACATGTAGTGGGTTACCAACTGCACGAGCTAATGAAAATACACATTCCTTACCAAAGAAATTTGGAGGAAGTTCTGGAAAGCTAATCCAAGCTATGGCAGTTGGAGTCTCTTCATCAAGTGTCCACCATGGATTCAATTTTGTACAACGCATCTGCCACATATCTGATTGAGCCTTTAAGTAAAAAGCCGGCTTTGAAAGAAGATAAACATAATCCTCCAATAATGACAATCTAATCAACACATGATTATCTTCAATCAAGCCTACTGAGCGATGACCCTTAATCTCACATTGAATTGGAATCACTTTAGGTAATTCACCAACAACAGGCTTTCCNCAGTGTTGCCTTCACCCTCTTGAGCTTCTGCTTGAACATCAAAAACAGATCCCCTATGAAATCAGCTTCCCAATTCTGCCTCACCACATCCATAAATGTAGTATGTTTAGTCCAAAAGTTCAAGAACCTGAAAGGCTTGACAAAATTGGTGGTCTGCTCCCCACATGTCATTAACAAAGGTGCATGATCTGATCCAGTTCTGATTAGATGTTCAACTTGAATAGTTGGCAACATGTTCTGAAATGGCAAATTCACAAAGATCCTATCCAATGTTTTGAATATACATGCAGCATTGGATCTCCCATTCCACCATGTAAATGGACTTCCTTTGTATCCTCGCTCAAACAAACCACAAGAATTTATACAAAATGCAAAATCCTCATATCCAGGCGGGTGTACCGGAAGTCCTCCTATTTTCTCATCTTCATGTAATATCACATTGAAATCCCCTCCTACCAACCATGGCAATTTCATATCACTTGATAAATAATACAAGTGATCCCACAATTCCAACCTCTCAATTGCTGAACATTTTGCATAAACAAATGTCACCATCATGTGCTGCCCTAGGTCATGGTGAAGCACTCTCACATTTACCTGTTGCTCAGTATCCTCCACTAATTCCCATTCCACCACTGCATCAAAGAACAACCATATTTGCCCATTAATATTTGCATAAGTCGTCTCCATATTCAACCTTCTTCTATATCTATCAATGAATCTCTTCTTTTGAAAAGGTTCCATCAATGCAAGTACACAAAAGTTATGCTCCATATTCATATTGATCACCCTAGGAAAGGCCTGTTGTGTATTCACAGACCTTATATTCCATATTAATGTCTTGATCATCATTTAGTTATAGAAGTTTCCCTCCTGGGAATAATTCTTAAAGGTTGTTGTGACTCTTTATTCTGATTCTTCTTTGTTTTCTTGCCTCCTTTAGCACTAGCTTTAGGTGATAGATCCCCATCCATAGCCACCTGTTTGAAGTTTTCTTCTGTTGATTCATTATCTCCCTCATCCTCCATAGGATTTTGTCTCATTAAGTCTTCATCAATTGGTGCCACATTGTGTGTAACTAAATCATGTAGATGTTGTAGTGGAGTCTTCAGTGGAACATTAAGCTGCAGCTGCATAATTTGATCAGTGCCATATTCCATAGGCACTTCCACTATTTCCCCAGATTCTCTTGGAACAATTGCGTGCTCATCATTATTTTCACTGTTATTCTTCGATCCTACTGTATCATCCCTAACCTTCATATTATCATGAAGTTTGTTCTCCAATGCATACACCGGAACACCATCTACATATACTAAAATCTTGCCAGTTGCACTAGGAACAGTGTTAACTATCGATGCTTCATCAGGTGACCCTAGCGCCAGGCCTGGCGTTGCCAGCCTAACGCCCGGGATACCTGGCTTTAGGCCTGGCATCGCCAGCCTAACACCTGGGGAGCTTGGCTTTAGGCCTAGCGTCGCCAGCCTATCACCAGGTGGGCTGTTGTCCCTCACTTTGTCTCCTGTTGTCTTTGTCGTGCCTATTTGATCATCCTCCACCTCAATTGCATCACTCCCTCCAGCCTTCGTTGAGTTTATCTCATCAAGGTTCTCAAGCTGCCCAGAATCTGCAAATGTTTGAGACGACATATCTTGACATGATTGGTTTGTAGTCACATTGAGTTGCCTTAGCTCCTCTTTGCTAGTTCCAAACCTTCTATGAACCCAGTCGATTGTTGATTCCTTATTAGCCTTTTCATCAGTACTTTGATCACTAGGAACAATAGGATTAGCCTTAGCTAAGTTCCCATTATACTGATCTTTCAACACTTTCTCAACTGCTTCCTTCTTCACACGCTTAAGTTCTTGTTGATTATCTTCTCCCACTGGTTTAGTATTAGCATCCTTCCCAACCCTAACCCCAGAGTTAGGATTAGGGCTTGAAGCTCCAGTATTGCCTTCTTTTTCTTTCTCATAGCCAATCTTTGACTGATTTTCCCCATGTTCCTTCTTCTTGCCATTGCTAAGATCCTCACCTTTGCCTTCAGTAATTTGTAGAATAGGTTGATGAGCTTCCTCAACCTCTAATGCATTAAATTTGTTCTTGGTTGCTACTTCCTCAAGTTTGGTCTTCCCTTTACCCTTGTCAGCTTCCTTACCTTGTTTATTATCAACAATGTGACCCCTGTTATCCCATTGGTATTTGTTCTTTCTTGCTTGTATCCATTCCTGCTTGGCATGATTAGTAACAGGCTTGCCAACCACCTTTCCACTTGACAGAATCTTTGTTGAATTTGCTGTTGTACCAATTCCTTCCGTACTTACCACAACTGTCTTATCCTTGCCTTGATCCTCAACATCTTCATCAAATCTCTTGTGTAACTCAGGATGAATTACCCAACATCCTGCCTCACTATGCCCTTGTTTCTTGCAAGGCTTGCAATATTTAGGCATATAATCATAGTGTATCCTAATCCATTTAAACTCTTCTGGCCAGATTCATCAGCTTCTTCAACAATCTTAATACGTTTAGGGAAATTACCTAACAAATTAACTTCCACCTTCACCTTAGCACAACTAGGTCTAGTCTCATTGTGAGTTGCTAGGTCTACATGTAGTGGGTTACCAACTGCACGAGCTAATGAAAATACACATTCCTTACCAAAGAAATTTGGAGGAAGTTCTGGAAAGCTAATCCAAGCTATGGCAGTTGGAGTCTCTTCATCAAGTGTCCACCATGGATTCAATTTTGTACAACGCATCTGCCACATATCTGATTGAGCCTTTAAGTAAAAAGCCGGCTTTGAAAGAAGATAAACATAATCCTCCAATAATGACAATCTAATCAACACATGATTATCTTCAATCAAGCCTACTGAGCGATGACCCTTAATCTCACATTGAATTGGAATCACTTTAGGTAATTCACCAACAACAGGCTTTCCATACGAAAATTTCCCAAGAACTGCAAGTTGAAGCCCTTGTTGTACGATGGATTGTTTCACTTCTTGATTCTTCCACTTCACAACTGGTTCTCCATGCAGGAACTCAACAGATGTGAATGGTAGCGTAGCTAGGGTTTGCATGTGGGCATTAATGGTGGTAGGTTTTAGAAGTTTCGAATAATCCATGGGTTGGGGATTGTTGTTTGTAATCGTGGATGTCTGGGCGATGGTGGGGGAAGGTTGGGGGCAGCGCCGCCACTGGGAGTGGCCATGAGAGGGCAGCGCCGGTTCTCTTGGTGATCGCCAGTTTAGGGTTAGCTAGAGAGCATTTTCTTTTGTTTAAGTTTTATTATTCGGAATATTTTCCTATGATTTTATTTATGATTTGAAGTTATTTTGGCTAGATTTGAATTGCCCGGAGGGTGTTTCACTCGAGAAGGTCATCTTAGAGTAACGGTCTAGCTTTATTGAGGTAAGTATCTTACCTAACTTTGTGTGGGGGAACTAACTCTTAGGATTTGAGTCATTTGTGCTAATTGTGTCATGTGAAGGCCGTGTACGCAAGGTGACTAGTACGTGCTCGGGCTTATTTGTGGAAATTTGACCGCTTAGGTCTCTTAGGTTCTTATGTTCATTAGCTATGAAGTTGTTTATCATGTTAAATCCCCCATTTACTAAATTCACCCTTACGTGTCTTAATTGGAATTAATTGCTTCATGTTCTACCCTTATTGCCGATTAAACTCTTATGTGCCTTAACTGATCTTAATCTTAATTGAAATCATTATTATCTCTTCCGTAATTGCTTAGCCTTAATTGAAGTTTGTTATCCCGTTCATTGTTGACTTATTCTTATTTGGGATCATTGATTCATGCTATCACTCTTGTTATCGAATTGTACTTTCGTGGAATCATTGTTACACATTACCTCTCCCTTGTTGAACTATTCATGTTAAGACTATTATTTCCCTGTTGTGTCTTTCTTTGTGAGTTGGTTCTTCCATTTCTTTGTGTTCAGAAGTTCTTGTGTTGATTTACTTGTCGTATTCTCGTGTTATTGTTGTTGTTGTTGTTGTATTTCGTGTTGTTGAGCTGAGGGCTATGCGTGGTTGCGATATTAAAACTGTTTTGAGGAAATGTGGTGGCATATGGGCACATATTGTGACAGTCATTTTGTTGAGTTTTTATGTTTTGGCACACATGTTATTGTTGAGAGGATTGTTATGATGTTTGTACGAGGTTTCTGCTGTGATGTTGCTATGATCTTTGCACGAGGTTTCTGTCGTGCTATTGTTATGATGTTTGCACAAGGTTTCTGCCATGTTGTTATTATTATTGATACGCATGCGGTGATATAAGGTCTGGGTGTTAAAACACATGCGGTGAGATAAGGAGGGCTCGATACGCGCGGTTAGTAGGGGAACTACCAGAAGCCATGCGGTGTGATAAGGTGGGCTAAAATGCGGGATGCTATTTTGGGAAAAATGATTTTTAAAACTAAATGTAAAGGCTCTCGCGGTGATATAAGGAAAGATTGTGATTCATTTTATGATTTGAGACTACGAGTCGGTACCTCGGTAGTGACTCTTGTTGATATTTCCCCATTCTTTTTTACTTGTCTTTGATTCTTGTTTTCCATAGCATACTATTAATTGTCTTTCTGTGTATTGCCTTATTTGCTTAGTTCTACGTAGCTAATCTTGTTGTACTATTCGTTGTTTTAATTCCATTGTTGCCTTTATCACACTTTACATTTTGCGGTGATCGTTTCTTATGTGTCATTCATTGTCTCTACTCTTACTTGTTGGCTTGAATTGTGATAGAACACTTGCACAAGCATACACGCAAATAAATCACCTATATCGCCCTAAGAAGATGAATCCTGATGTTTTGACCATTTACATGTACTCCCGTGTACTTGCCTTATGTGTGAGAGTTGTCATGTTGGCACGTGAGTTGTCCGTGCAGTCATGCGTCATTATTATTGTTGGCACGTGAGTGGTCCGTGCGGATATCAGATATTGTTACTCCCTTGGCACCTGAGTCGTCCGTGTTGTTATGAATTGTAATGTGGGAACAAGATGCCAAGTGATAAGGTTTCAAGAATTAGGACCCGTGATTATGACTTTGAGGTTTGATACCTCATGGAAATTTTTGGATAAACCTGGTGTGAGAGCGGTTGTTCCTATTGAGTTGTCACTTGTATTCCTTTATTTGGTTTCACCGGATTTGAAATGTGTGCAGTTTACTCTACAGAGTTATTACATGTTGTGTCGCGTTGATAACATTTGCTTTTAGTTCCCATTACAAACCTTGTATTTCTATTGTCGTCATGCCTAGCTTCATTATATTGTTCTTGTTAGTCCTATATTTATACTTGTTCAGGTTGTTTAGTCCAGTGGGTGCCTTGACTGTTCCTAGTTACTACTCCACCGAGGTTAGTCTTGATACTTATTGGGTATCGCTATGGTGTACTCATACTACGCTTCTGCACATTTTTTGTGCAGATCTCAGGTGCCTCGGTTATTGTTGATTATTATCTAGCTGGTCGAGTGTTGGTGTAGAGACTCAAGGTAAACCTGCCATCGCGTTGTCTAGAGGAAGATCCACAATTTTCCAAGTGTTGTTGCTCTCAAGAGCTGAAATCTCAGATTTCATAGAAGCCACCCAAGTGGATTAGCACTAGCTTCTGCATAAGTCCTAGGCTCCACAATGGCTGAATAAGCTGCTAATGAAGCCCTATAGGTTGGAGTAAGATGATCATACCCCACATAATTAGATAGTGGATAAGAACAGGAAGATTTCTGTTGAACAATATAATCTCCCATCCAAATAAGTGGTCTAGATTCCCTTGAAGATTTTCTGAGCTGTATTGGATGAGGAAAAGGAGTAGGTTCTCCGGTGATAGGAGATGGTGAGGCATGTGAGATATTATCTGTAGTTGATGGTAGAGGTGTAGTGATAGCAAGAGGATCAGCTTCTACCAGTTGCAATACAAGAATATAGGTGAACCAATGCTCATATTCTTGAAGGGGAAGATGTCTTCTTTAAAGACAATGTCTCTACTTACAAAGAACTCCTTGGAGGTCAGATCATAGAGATGATAGCCCCTCTGAGTAGTTGAATGTCCACGATGAACAACTGGGATTGCCCTTGGGCTGAACTTATCACCTTTCTTCACAATTGTTGCATAGCATAGACTACCAAACACCTTGAGATGATGTACTGAAGGAGCTCTATGAAATAATTTTTGGAAGGGTGGCTGGCCTTTCAACAAGACAGTGGGCAGCCTGTTAAGCTAATATGCAGCAGTGGACACACATTCACCCCAAAATCTCAAAGGCACTAAGGCTTGAAACCGTAGTGCCCTAGCCATGTCCAGAATATATCTATGCCTCCTTTTAACTACATCATTCTATTGTAGTGTATATACACATGAGCTTTGATGTAAAATGCCATAATCCTTTAGTAAGTTGTTCGCTTGATCATTAAAGAATTCTGAACCATTGTCTGTTCTAATACATTGCACACCACAGTTAAACTGATTCTTGACAAACATTAGGAAGTTCTTTAACACTATAATAGAATCTGATTTGGTAGGCATTAAGAAAATCCAGGTGTATTTAGAGAAATTATCTACTAGAGTCAAGAAGTATCTTTTACCATCATGAGTGGGGACTCTGTAGGGGCCCCAAACATCAGTATGCACAAGATCAAAGGGATTAACAGAACAAGTAGTACCTACAAGAAAAGGTTGCCTTGCTTGTTTAGAAATAAGGCATACAATACACGTGTGATCCTTCAACCGAGTCTTACACAAGCCATCTATATTTCTCAAGACTTTTAAAGGAGCATGACCTAATCTTCTATGCCAAAGAGATATATCATCTTATTCTTATTCTTAGAATTACTTTCACTGTCACCAGTTGAAGTGGAGATGATATTTATAGATGAATGATTGAGTTTATCCTTGTTGTTAGCTACTTGTTGTGGACTTGAGTTACCTCTATTTTTCAGAATATAGAGACCATCATCTTCTCTACCCATCCCTATCACCTTCCCACTTGAGAGTTCCTGAAATAAACAGAAATCAGGAAATAAATGTTGCACAACATTGTAACTTTTTAGTGATTTTTGACACTGACAGTAGGTTGTATTTGAATTCAGGAGCATATAGTACTTCTCCAATTGTTTTATCCTGAAATATATGAGACTCTCATGTATTATTGATAGCAACTTATTCCCCCGTAGGTAAATGAACTGTATTCTTACTCATTTGTGACAGTTCTTTAAACTTGTTAAGTAGACTCAACTTTTGTACCATATGATTGGTTTTCCCTGTGTCTATTATCCAGTTATTGTCAACTAGATTAGACAATAGGGCAGTAGTAATACTTGTTGTCCCCATTTGTGTTGCATCGGCTCTCCTTCTTTCCCTTTGTTAAACATCTGCAGAATCTTATTGTACTGTTATAGAGTGAAGAACTGAGCTAGAACTGGTAGTGTGGAGACAGAGGTTGCCTACCACTACAAGAAATCAACCTTATTGTGGCGACTAAAGTCGCCAAATTCCTAGGAGTCGCTGCTAAAAGGTATTAGTGGCGACTTTTGTATTGCCACAAGTACAACCGTAACTGAAAGTTATTTGTGGCGACATTTGGAGTCGCCACTAAAAGAACATATTTTGTGGCGACAGAGTTGCCATAAAAGGTTGGAAAAAACACAACAAAAAATTGTTCCATAAGAACAAATATTAGATGGGTCGCCACTATATATTCACCTGTAGCAACTAGTGTTGCCACAAAACATATTTATGTTCAGTGCAAGAATTTTCGCCACTATAAATGTCCTTTAGTAGCGACTAAAATCGCCAAAAACTATTTATGTTCAGTTACAAGATTACATCTCCACTATAAATGTTATTTAGTAGCGACTAAAGTAGCCACAAAAGTTAACTATGAAAGACAATATTTTCTGTAGCGACTAAAGTCGCTGCAAAAGAAATTGATCTTCTGTGGCAACTTATATATCGCAACAGTTACTAATTTTTTGACAAAACTATGTCGCCACTAAAAGTTATTTTCTCAGCAATTACAACGACCAAAATTATATACATTTCCATGCAAGTAGGAACCTAATTCTCTAAAATTTCATATAGAGATATTCATATCAATTGACTATCAATATTAAAGCAACCAATAATGTTTGACAAACACCAAAAGAATTTCTCAAGCCGAATATTATAAATATTATCATTACTAAAAAGTCAATTACATATATACTACCCGACACTTTATTTTACATTGTAATTGTATGCATATATATATCCCAAAAATGACAAAATATTAAGTGCCTTGTAACTGCTCTTTGCCCGACACCATCCTTGAACGATACCACTGTTTAAGTGTCTTGTCCCTGCTAGACAAAAGTAACATATATCAGGAGTACAGCAAGCTAAAAATAGAGAATAATGAGAAGTAGTAGCACTAAAAACTCGGACAATAACTAAAATGAAGTCATTACCCTTAAATTTGTCTTGTCTAATAACTTTTAACCAATTAACAGGTCTAACTCCACCCCCATTTCATCCAAGAAATGGACCAATTGTCTAATTATTTCATCTTTTCCTTGAAGCCATGCAATGAAGCTTGGCGAGCAAAATTTAGACTAGCAGGGACAAGCTCATTCCAAGCATCCAATCTATAGGGCATTTAGCTAGGACTTTTCGAGCAGGGACAAGCTCATTGCTTGCACAGAAAATTTCCTAAGAGTCAATAATTGTAAGGCAATAATTCAGGCAGGAGGCACAAAACACTTAGTTCCATTGATTTACTTTGGAGAACAAATGGTTCAAATTACTTGCTTGAAACTCTTGAGTTACATAGCAACACATGTTACCGATAGTGAAGCATTAGCTGATGATAATGCACATATAGTGTTGGAATAGGCTACAAAACAAGGTCACTTAATGCAAGATCCTATAGTTGAAGAATTAGTGAACAAAGGCATAGAAACTATGGAACTTTATCAATCCAGAGGCTCACGACTGTGAACCTATCAAGTTGTATAATATTATGTATTGAACTCTTCCTTGTTAAACTTGTCCAGATATCTCATATAGCCACTTAAGTTGTTATTGTAGTGACTACTTTCACTCATTTAAGTAGCAGTTTGTGGATTTAAACAAGTTACTTTAAGAATAAATGCCACTGCTATAGAAGGACCGATGTAAAGAAGCTCTCACCAGTTGGCTTTTTGTCTGTTTGCAGTTAAGGGCGTATTATCTTTGTTTATATTACCATAATATTCATTTGCTTTTTCTTGGTTCTCAAGCTCATTTCATCTTTTCTTCTTTGATCTCCTAATGACTTCACAGAAGGATTCAACATATTATAGAGAATATACTTCTTGAACTTTTAAACCTTAGCTTATAATCTTTTTTTAACTCACAGGATGTGGGGCAAGCTATTTTAGAAAGCTATTCGAGAATAATTAAAAGCAGGGCATATACAGTCATGTCACGAATCGAATATGTTCTCCAAGCAGATGCGATGGCCCAAAATCCTGCCAATGGAGAGGTAAAGAGGTTTCCTGGAGATGATTCCTTAGGAGTCGCAGCATCAGAAGCATCCCCGGATGGTAAGGAAGAAGTAGAGAAGCTTAATTTTGCAGAAACTCCTAATTCAATGACATTGCTGGATTTCATGGGTTGGGGAGCGGATGAAGGAGATGATGATGCTGAGAAAGAATTGAAGGAGGACCGAACGAAAGATACTGATGGAAAGCTCCTAAGCAAACCTCCAAACATAGTCACTAACAAGAGAGTTTCTTACCTAGAGAATTTAGCTGGTTCCAGAAGTCCAACTGCACGTCATTAAGTGACTTAACAGCAGCATACTGATTGACTCATCGGAGGCAAGGACAGACGAACAGAGTTTCATCAGATTAAGAAAGCTCGGCGTCAAATGTACATATCGAGATGAAGCATACCAATCTAGGATTTCACTAAGTCATTCCTTTTGTAAATAGGGATACAGTTAGTAGACCTACTGGGTCTGTGGCAGTTCTTGAAATGATTTACTCAGTACAAGATGCCACTTTGTTGTTGAACAACAATGGGAATTACAGGCCTTTTACCTTGAATAACCTCTGGTTTTCAGATCTATTAGTAACATGATCTGTAGTTCACAATTTAAAGTCTATTTGGTTTGCACTTTACATAATCATCAATTGGTTATTAGTTAATTCACTAGCAACTTATCTTAAATCCTTCTTTCACTTCACCAAAAGAAAGTATAAGGTGAGAATATATCAAAAATTTCTGAGATTCACAGACAAATTAAGGCAAGGAACTCTTTTAGTTATGTTACATGGTAGTTTTTGACCTTTTTTAGAAGTCAAAGTTGGTACTTTTAATAGAGTAATTTACAACACCAAATTGGAATGATCACCAACATGAACTAACAAAAGTTAATATCCCACTTATTTGCTAAGAGTGAAACTAAACCCATACCAAGAAGAAACCTGCCAGAACCAAAATTGTGTTTTTAAAGATAATAATCTTGAGCGGGTTAGGAGAACAGCAAATAAACAAAGACCGATCCATTTCATAGAAAACTTGAACCCAACTTAAAACACTTCAATTCGACTACTGAGCCCTCATTTAGATACGACGAAATCAGCAGAACAATACAACATGCCATGAAATCAGACAAGCTGGCCACATAAACTTCATCACTGTCAAGTCTTTAAGGAATTGACAATATTCAATCAGATTCATACTATTCCTTTAAATCTCGAACACGACAAGAAAGAACCAAGCTTCGCTATGGGGTACAAACTGAACTAGTTTAAAATACGACCCGACTAAAGCTTAGCAAGGAGTTGTACAGTTCTAAATGCCGAGTCGAATTGGTTGGACCGACAATAATCAGTGAACATCAAAGAACAATCAGATTTCTGGAATGAATGCTCTGTCTCATTTTGTCAATGAGAACTAAGTTGTTTGTAACTAACATGGTTAAAATTTGTTATAGTGTAAAGTTTTAGTTTGTTTTATGCAGCAAAATGACCAAATTCATGTACAAAATAATGTAGTTTGTTTTATGTGAGAACCAAAACATGTTTCCGCCAAAGAGTTTTTGGATCCTAGACCTGAGAAATGCATAGCTAAGTAAAATTATAAGTAGTGTAGCTAATTCGTATTGAATGGCTCAAGAACAAATTAAAAGAAGCTGATGAATGAGTACTTGAAGTTCCGACTCGGAACAAGAACAATCCCTCATACACTAAACAGAAAAATCCCTCCTACACTGAACATAACTTGTTAAAATTCCGACTTCGTCTCTAATTACAACAACAGCAAATTAAAAAAACGAAAATACTTGATTACAGCAAGGCAACTTCTTTCCCCAAAGAAAAATGAAAAGATTAGGGATTTTAACATACCTGAGTTGTTAAATTTTCACTTCTATATTTTCTTGCCCTTTGTCGACTTCCGCAGCTGTGTACAAGTTCTTAAATACTTGAAGTTGAAGAAGCTTTGAGTCAATTTGTGCAAACAATGGCCTGAATCGAAAGACCCTAGTGGTCTTCTTCTTCGCACAACTCGATTCACAAATTCAAACCAAAACTCACCAAACCAGCTTCCAATCTTAAGATTTAGCTTCAAAATGAAGTTTCCAGCAAGTATCATAAACACCAAATCGAATTCACATTCTGATTTGAAGGATTTCGATTCGGGTGAGCTTTTAGAGGGATTTCGATTTGGGATTTCTATTATCTGGACAGATTTCTAGCTAGAGAGGATCGATTTTGGGTTTCGATTTGGGATTTCTAGCTATAGAGGACCGATTTTGGGCGCTTCTCTGTTCTTCACATCGACTCGATGTGTTCGAGATGAGAGTTTCGCTATTTCGTCTCTGGACCGATTTTAGTGTTTCATTTACTGATTATTTTCTTTGTTATTTTAAAAGGGAATAGGAGCGACCCAGTCGCTACAATACATATTTAGCGGCGACTTCACAAAAGTTGCCACAAAAAATATGGAGCCAAAATTTTAATTTTAGCGGGAGTGAGAATTTCAGCCACTTTAGAGGCGACATATAAATAGTCATTGCTAAATTTTTACAAACTGTGGCGACTTTTAAAGTCACTGCTATAATATACATTTTGTAGCAACTTATAGGGTTGCTACTAAATGTAGCCACTAATTATCCAATTTCTTGTAGTGTGCTGTGACGGTCCTTGTACTTCAGATGCTTGATTTCCTGCATTACTCACATTATTAGCGTAAGTGTTAGGTGATCCTTTCTTTCTTGTGATGACCTTTTGGGTTCCGAGGCCTTAAAAATCTCTTTTGTCTCACCTCGATTTATGTGCGCAGTCCGGGCGCGTTTTCGGAAAGCTTTTATGTGAAAACTAAGTAAAATAAGGAAATTTGGCTTTTAAAATTGATTAAAGTTGACTTTGGTCAACATTCTTGATAAATGGATCCGGACCCGTGATCCGACGGTCTCGTAGGGTCTGTAGTAAAATATGGGACTTGAGCGTATATCCGAAATCGAATTTCGAGATCCCAAGCCCGAGGAATGAATTTTTGAAAGAAATTGTTTAACTGAAATTATAAGGGTTTTTGGAAATGTAAAGATGTTTGAAATTGATGGTATCGGGCCTGTATTTTGGTTCCGGAGTCCGGTACAGGTCTTATATAATAATTAAGTTGAATCTGTGAAGTTTGGTAAGAATCGGAGTTCGTTTAGTATAAATCGGACCTTTATTTGAGAAAATGGAAATTTGGATGTTCTTGGGTGATTTCATGAATTTGAGGTTAATTCATAGTTGTTGATGTTATTTTGAGGATTTGATCGCACGAGCAAGTCCGTATGATATTTTTGGACTTGCGTGCATGTTTGGTTTGGAGCCTCGAGGGCTCGGGTGAGTTTTGGATAGGCCACGAAGTGAATTTAGACTTAGAAAATAACTGTTGTAGGTTCAGAGAAGTTGCACGTTTCTGAAGTGAGATTCGCGGTCCGCGATGAATCTTCGCGACCGCGGTGGGGTTTTTTCGTGGTCAGCGGTGAGCAAGGCTATACCTTCGCGGCCGCGCTCGATATTTCACGGTCCGCGGTGGAGCCCCGCTGCCGCGGTCCTTTTTTTGCGGTCAGCGGTGAGGATCTGAGAGGGGTATATATAAACGAGACTTTTCAGCCATTTTTCATTTTTCAAAACCCTATAACATAATAGGCGATTTTTCAAACACTCCTTCTTCTCCAAAACACAAGTATGTAATTTTAAACTCATTTCTTTCACTCCTTAACTTCTTTTTACAAGATTTCATCCTAGAATCTAGGGTTTTCATGGTGGAATTGGAAATTTTGAGTAGAACTTAGGAATATTGAAATTTGGGGATTTAGACCTCAAATTGAGGTCGGATTCCAAAACCAATTGTATATCCGGGCTCGGGGGTGAATGGATAATCGGATTTTGGTCCGAATTGCGGGTGTGGACCAAGCGGACCCGGGGTCGATTTTTGACTTTTTGGGGAAATCAATGGGAAATCTATTTTCATGCATTAGAATTGATTCATTTAGCATTTATTGATATCGTTAAGTAAATTGTGGCTAGATACAAGCGAATTGGAAGTGGAATCGAGAGGTAAAGCGGTAGTTGAGGCTTGATTATGTTCGTGGCATTGAGGTAAGTGTTTGGTCTAAACTTAGCTTGAGGAAATAGGAGTCGTGGTCTTATTTACTATGTGTTAATTGCTGAGTACGACGTATAGGAGTTGTGACGAGTATCTATACGTTGGTGTCAAGCATACCCGTGAGTCTTATACTATGATTGATGTGACTCCGTTTTGTATTGTCCATGCTTAATATGATGATTTCTAATGTTGAACAAGGCTTATGGAAGTATTCTTGGTAATTGAACATTGTAGAGCGTTGGCTCAAGTTGAGAATTGAGTTGTGAAGTAATTGTGGAAAAAAGAAGAGGTTTATGATATTGTTTCCCTTGCCGTGATGTTATTGTTTATGATATTGTTTCCCTTGCCGGGATATTATTGTTATAATATTGTTCCCTTGCCGGGATATTATTGTTATACTATTGTTCCTTTGCCGGGATTCTATTGTGATTTTATTGATTCCCTTGCCCGAATTGCTTTGTAATTGTTGCTTGGGTAAGGAAGAGTGTAAAAGCACGAAGGGTGATGTCGTGCCATGATAAGAGTGATAATGCACGACGGGTAATGTCGTGCCATGATTATGTGAGGTAAAAGCACGAAGGGTGATGCCGTGCCAAATATATTAATTCTTATGGTGAGGACGAGAGTAAAAGCACGAAGGGTGATGCCGTGCACTTGTTATTGTTCTCCTTATTCTTGCTTATAGTTGAATTTTGGTGTTCTGTATGCTTCTTTACTGAATTTCTATTGTATATGATATTCCCCCGAGCATGTTTTCCCCTCCCCATCTTTAACTGTTAGATTATGTCGTTATTATTTGCTGTATATGATATAACTGTACAGGTTTATTTGGTAGTCTTGTCCTAGTCTCGTCACTACTTCGCCGAGGTTGGGCTCGACACTTATCAGCATATGGGGTCGATTGTGCTGATACTACACTCTGCACTGTGTGCAGATCCCGGTGCTGGAGCTTTTGGACAGCAGTGAGGTTGCTGCCTTCAGTCCAGTAGGAGGCCCGAGGTAGACCTGCAGACGTCCGCAGGACTTGGCCTCCCCCTCTATCTTTTCATTCTGTTTTCTTATGTATTCCAGAGACAGATTTGTATTTTCCATTCAGACCACTGCTTATAGTATTCGTAGATAGTCCGTGACATTGTGACACCAAATTCTGGGTAGAGTTGTATGTTGGATTTTGTACTAGTATTTGGTTAAACTATTAGTTTTTGCCTTTCGCATTTCTATTTATTATTATTATTCCGCTGTTGATCACATGTACACTCGTAAGTGCTAAAAGGTTAAGGAAGAAGGGTAATGAATCTATAATACTCGGCTTGACTAGCTTTCATGAGTAGGCGCCATCACAACTCCGGAGGGTGAGAAATCCGGGTCGTGACACTTCTTGTACTTAAAGTCTGTTGGATATCCATGTAACTTGTAACAATTGTCTCTTGTATGACCTCTAAGCTTGCAATAGTCGCACTGAAGTACATGCCTTCCATAGTTGAAGTTGTTTCTAGTTTTGTTCCATAGTTGAAGTTGTTTCTAGTTTTGTTCCATAGTTGAAGTTGTTTCTAGTTTTGTAACCGTTGTTATTACCACCATTGTTATTCACTCTACAACTTAGCAGAGCAGTAGCTTCATTGCCATCAATACCAATACCAGTGTTGATCCCACAGTTGCCACTCTTCCTTTGACTCTCTACATTCACTATCATGGCATAAGCTTGATTTATATTTGGTAATGGGCGTGTCATTAGAATTTGATCCTTTGCATTTTCATAGGACTCATTCAGACCAGTTAAGAACTTATATAACTTTTGTAACTGATAGTGCTCAGCATGTCTAATAGATTCTGGGCATCTACAGGGGGAGGGGGAGCAAGTTTCTCCTACTCATCCCATAAGCTCCCTAAGTTTTGAAAAATACACAAAGACAGATGATATACCCTGTGTAAGGGCAGCAATTTCCTTGTGCAAGTAGCAAGCTCTAGAGGCATTTACCTTATCAAACCTCTCTTTAAGGTCTTCCCAGATTTTATGTGCATCAGAAGCATATATCACAGTGCTAATTAGGCTTTGAGACACAGTGTTCATTATCCAAGCTAAGACAATGGCATTGCATCTGTCCTAGAGTTCATGCAGACTATGATAATACATTTCTTTTCTACAAGTTCCTAGAACAAATCCTAGTTTATTTTTACCATGCAATAAAATTTTCATCAACCTACTCCAAATAGAGTAATTTTCAGAACCTTGAAGCTGAATTGAAGTAAGAACAGAACCTTGTGTATCTGAGGGATGGATATACAGAGGATGATTGTGATGTACCAAATCTGGATGTTGAGTATTCAACATCTGAGTTGCAGTTGGAACCTGAGAAGCTGAAGAAGTAGAAATTCCTTCGTTATTCGCCATCGCAATTGATTGATTCACACCAAAATCGTGTCAACCAGCACGATTAAAGTAGATCAAAGTCACAACACACATAGAATATAAGCAACTTTTCTGAGTCTGTGGATGAATTGCATCAGAAATTGACCGCAGACCAAAGCAAGCCCTAATTGTAGGGATTTAGCTAGAATGGCTGAAATAGCAGAGTAAGGATCAACTGCCGAGTTGAATTAGTAAGGTTTTCTCTTCCGATGTTGCTGAGCTAACCGATCTAGCCTGGAAGATCTGATACCATGTTGAAGAGCTCAGCCATGGCAGAAGAGAGAAGAGGGTCGATGGAGAAGCTCCATTTCTGTGTATAGAGAGTACCAACAGAATATTGAAAAAATGTTACTATACAAGGCTAACTACTTCCATAATTTATAACTACTAACCAACTAACTAACTCAACTAACACTACTAATTACAACTGTATTAATTTAATTACTGGACCCCACACCTGTTCTTTCTACAAGATATTTCATAAATTCCTCAATATAGGGTTTGAGCAGAAACTACTGAGTTCGCTTGAACAATAGCTTCTAAGCTAGGTCCGCTCCTATATGCTCTCTTATTTTGTTTTAGGGAAACACTTGATTAAACTAGTAATGACAATATATAGACGTTCAAACGATGTCACGGTAACATAATTTGCAATTCAATTAGGAAAAACATTCTCCCAGGAAACAACATGTGAGTGGGACATGGAAAATCTAGTTAAGCTATGAGAGTTTATCTGATTCACTGACATGTAAAAGAATTTTTTACACTATTAAGAATAATTACTTAGCTTGTAACTGTTCATAATAAGTGAAATTAGTAACTTGAAAAATAAAAACATAAACTGTTTCAACAATTTAAAATATACCAATAGCATACAAATTTATTACGATGCCAATGTCAAATACAGTTTCTAATGTCAAGTAGTATGTTCTAACTACTGCTATTCTTGGTTTGAGATACAAGAGGAAGTGTTACAGAACAGCGTTTAAATTTCTTTACATTCACATGCATGTCGATTCTAATTAATTAGTTTGAGATTAAATTAGGGGGTTGTTCATTTATAGACTTTTTACTGTATCAAATTAAGTGGTTTCGATCATTGATCTTTAATCGTCTAAACTTTTAAATGATATGGTTCATACTATCTAATTTTCCAATTGATTGACCTGCATCTTTCCCTTCATACTCAGCAACTAAAGGTGCCACGGAGAAAATACATAAAGAAAATAAAAATGCTGAAATTTATTCTCACAAACTTGAGAAGTAGACTGTCGATCGATACGTTTACTTAAAAGTAGATGTCCAAACATGTATGTGTGTGTATTATTAGGCCGGGGTGTATCAGAAACAGTCTCTGCACAAGTAGGGGTAAGGTCTGCATACATGCTATTGCTACCCTCCCCATTCCACCGGGTTCGTCGTCGTCGTAGTATTCCAGAATAATTATGATTAGACTATAAAAAATTGTCGGCTGATAAATCCTGTAATTAGTGACATAATTGTAAGTGATTTTGCAACAGTTATGACTGATACTCTGTAAGCAGTATCATAAGGATGAACAGGAAACTACCACATTCTCTGCATCACATCCAAAGAAAATTAACCTCTAATAGTAAAAGATAAAAGTTATTTATTTGGCCTCCAAATATACAGTGCACTTTTTCTCCCAACTGGATTTTCCAATCATTTTGATAATTCCTTTATTTGGCCGCGGCAACTCGTTAAGCTTCTTCATAGTTTTTTGCCGGCGGCAGACTTACTTTAACTAATTACAGTTAAATGAGAAGAAAAACAGTCTTCGTGCTTAATATTGTTCTTTTTATCCTTTAACTCTGATAAATTTTTATTATTTCTCTTGCTAATAAAATACACATTTAGCTTTTTTTTGACAGGAATGTTTGCTTTTAATGTACATATTCCTAGGCATTTTACTGGTTCTTGAGTGTTAAACTATGTGACGACTACTGTATGATACTAAAAGGGGCCACAATACATCGAAATTGATGTATTCACGGCAGTGTAAAGAAGGTTTTACGTTATCAAATCAAATAATCCAAAAGATATCAACACGAAACCTTCCCTAAGATGTGAGATTTGTAATCTTGAAATAAGGTAGGTAAATTATCTGCAATATAAACTTAAAAAGTTTAAACATAAATAACGAGGAACATAACAATTTGCATATAAGATCTAAAACACACTTAGAAAAAGATTAGTCTCTTATAAACATTTGCTGACGAGAAGAAATGAAGCATGATATAAAATTATACAGCAGCGACGAACTAAATAAAATTACTAACATGTTGGTATTAAATATGTGCATAACATGAAGCAAAATAAATAAGATACGGAAAAACAAGTGTGAGTACGTGTACTGATCTCGCTCTGAACTCACTGATTATAAATTCTAAATTGGTCGGGATATGATCAAACCTAAAATTTGAAGATACTGTCCTGGAGTGGGTCCTTATAGACATCCATCTCGGGCTGACTGTAGTCCCTCTCAGGCTCACAATAGTTCTTGACCTCCATCTGCAAAAACAGCAAATCATCCTCAGCATGTCCACAATAGTTATAAAGACAAGAATTATGCATACAGGAGAATGAGCATCCATTACATTAAAAAAATTCTGACTAGTTAAGGCATGATTCGGTTGCATATCCTGGACCCACATTTTTGTCAGATTTATGCAATCAAAAATGATGGAAATCAACTGTTATTTGTTCCCTATATCATTCCTTTGAACACTGAACACTCAGCTGGTCCATGTGAATCATACCCCTATTACTGCTTAAGTAGCAGCAACGGAAAAAAGGTATGAAGGTATAAAAGTTCAGCTTCCACTAATTAGGTCGTAACTACTAATAAATATTGCTAGTGTAAATATTCTTTTTATAATATTGGTCTACGTAGTTTAAGTGATTATAACAGGTAATCTTTTTCCCCCAATGATTGGGGCGTAATTAATAAATATTGCTAATGTAAAAGTTCCTTCTATAATATCGGTGTAGTTTAAGTGATTATAACAGGTAATTTCTTTTTTCCTGGGTAACCAATTTAATACCTACCATAGACAATTACCTTTAAATTATATGCTAGTGTTGAAACTTTTTTACACTGACTAGATACATAAATTAAGCGCTAATGATTAACACCCTTGATTCTTCGTTCAATATACATATATATGCTCTTTGAGAGTATCCAGTTCTTAAGTAAAGGGCAGAATTCTGCCAAATATATCATATATTACTATAAGCAACATTCAAAACGCACCTTTCGAATCGCTTTTATGGCGGTCAAAAGATTTTCACTCATCACTTCTGTAAACAATGTATCTTCCGCTAGAGCAATTAAAGATTCAGAAATAGAATCTGGTACACTTCGAAGCTTCTCACCAGAGACATCAGAATCCCCTTCTGTTTTACGAGAAAACATCATTGGAATATCAGGTAACAGTGCATGAATATCTCAACTATGGACATGGAAATTGAGTTATCAACTTCTGTGTTACTCACTTTGATAAGTGATAAGCATTAGCAAGAAAAAAGCACTGGAAAAAGCAACTCAGACTTTCACTTACAAGCAGAACGACACTAATGGACCTAATAAGATTTTACCGTAGTCATTCATGGAAGTAGAAGCATTCCACGTGCTTTTGAGCGTACAACAATCGATAGATTAAAAGCTATAATATCAACAGAAGAGATTGGGGAACTCTTCGTGGAACCTCTAGAATGAGAAACTTCCAAATAATAGCATGATATTGAAGAAGAATAAGAATAGTTGATAATAATAAAAAGTGAAATATCTAGCAACCATTTAATGGCAAAACATCTAATAATCTAGAAATCTAGGCTACGCCAAAACTCCACCTAGATCAAAGACTCTATCTTGATCAAAATTTATGATCACTTGTCCTATATCATTCAACCCCACCAAAAATGAACTTGCCATCGAGTTAAACTGTGGATATGCGCGTGCATTTGAAAGATGACGGTCAAACCAGCACAGCCATCTTTCACACAGATACCTAAAACTGGCACTACGCAAGAGCTCATACTTTCACAAATATTTGCAGCATGCAGCAACCCTACTTACCCTCATAATTGAGTTCTCCTTTAAATTCATTTTGCAATGAGGCAGAATTAGTAAACAAGCCCTTTAGTTTTGTTAAATTCCCTCAGAAATCATCAGCCACACATCTCTTGATCAAAGTCACTCATTCTCGGATGAAATTGAGCATTTTCTGCCCTGATTTCTTTTTACTGTAGCATCCATCCTAATCGTTATATATTAGCAATCAGACTAAAGAAAAAGAGGTTCTTGTACCACTTGATAGAGAGAAAGCTATTAAATTGATATAAAAAAAAGAAGAACAGGTCCTCAAACCATGAGAAAGAGAGACTCAAAGAATGGAGAAATATTCACTATTAATGAAAATAGTTCAAAATGGTAAGATTTTAGCAACTATTTAAAAACAAGATACCTCATCTAATCTAAATTTTTAATTTAGACAAAACTCCTAAAATAAGTAAGACCGTCATTTTAAGCCTCCATATGGATCAAAAGTTTGTGGTCACTTTCCTAGATTAAGGATTCTCGATGAAACACTCCAAATTATAGCCTGTTTGGCCAAGCTTTTTTTTGGCCAAAAGTGTTTTTTTTTTTTTTTTTTGACCAAAAGCACTTTTGGCCAAAAATTGAGGTGTTTGGCCAAGCTTTTGGAAGGAAAAAAAGTGCTTTTGAGGAGAAGCAGAAGCAGTTTTGGAGAAGCAGAAAAAAGTAGCTTCTCTCCAAAAGCACTTTTTTGAAAAGCACTTTTGAGAAAAATACACTTAGAAGCAGTTTTTTAAAGCTTGGCCAAACACTAATTGCTGCTCAGAAGTGTTTTTCAAACTAATTAGCCAAACACAAACTGCTTCTCACCAAAAGTACTTTTGAGAAAAGCACTTTCGAAAAAAAGCACATCTAAAAATAAGCTGATTTTTGCAGCTTGGCCAAACGGGCTATAAGACTCCTCGTTAATTTCTTCTTCTATTTCCTTTTTACTTTTGTTGCTTGTACGTAAGTGAATACTCCAATACTTTGAAGGTAGCTCATACTAACACCACCTGCTACAGCAACTTATCGTGGAGAGAAGATCCAAAGACAGTAGAAATAGGTACCATCTTGATTCACATGGTTTCTACTCAGTACTCACAATCTCATCAGCTTTCATTTAGAAGAAGATACATACAGCAGCGATACACTAGAGTCATCCAAAAGGTAAAAGCAATAGAGATAGGAAGATTTAAATTGCGAAATTTTGGTACAGACTACTGATATACTACATTGGACATGCAGCACTTCAAAATCTTGATTGAGTTGGCATAATATGATAGAAATATATAACATAAAAAAAGTCATGCTGATTAGCCCTCTCATGTTGAACCATCATAACATATATAATAAATGTTTCAGGCTTAACCATATAGCATACGGAAAAGAATCTAAAAGGAAAGTACACAGTTAGAAGATACGGTAGAGGAAATACTAAAAGATTGTTTAACTTACCTACAGGTTCTGGAAGACGTAAATCTTTTCGCAAGCCGTCAATCCCAGCCATAGTTATAGAAGCAAGGCCCAGGTATGGGTTTGCACATGCATCAAATGCTTTAATTTCAAAATGGCTTACAAGATCATCTGCAATTCCAGGAGGGCTAGTTCTCAATGGTGCCTCTGTATTTTCTTTCCCCCAGCAGAGGTAAGCTGCATTTCGCGTCTTAGGTAGCATTCGCTCATAACTGCATGTAATAAATAGTTAGACTCATACAACAATTAGATACTTCGAAATTATTTTCTATTAATATGCATGAAACAAGTCCTTAACATAGAATCACCAAGAGGTTTGAGAAAAACAAGAGATTTCAAGGTCTAACTACATTCAAGAGAGAAAATGGGAAAGGCAAAAAGTAGGCATGTCATATTGCATTAAAATAGGAAATTCAGAAATGGAAAGTTTCTCTAATTACTTGGTACCACTCCATTAAAAGAAATTTATAGTATTAACATAGTGCCAAAATTGGTGATTCTCCTTAACTGTGATATTTAAGTTTTTGTGCACTTAAAAAATTAAACCAACAAGTATCTTAATTGTTAAACCTTTCTGCAATAACCCTCGTGAAAATTAGAAATGGAACTAATTTTTATACCTCTACCATTTGCTTGCTTTAAGCTCTAAGCATTTTAAAGTGTATTCCAAAAAGTTCTCTCTCGGAAACAAAAGTTTAATCTTATAAAGGTAACTTCTACTTGAAGACTTTCAGGAAATAAAGTATATTATACAAAATACCTCGTTCAAACAACTAACACCTTAAAGTCTTATTACAAATTTTTTAGAAATTCTGACAAGACAAATTATCCTATTGTTTTTAGTGATTTTAACTAGAAACATGTCTATTTGGAAGCCCGAAGTGATAATAGTATAAATATAAATACAACTTTCATCTTCAGATCATAGTAGTCGAAGAAAAAATATTGTACATCTTTATAAAGGAAATAGAGAGTCCATTAAGTATAATTTCATGAAATTATTTCACTTACTCTATCATGTTTTAAGTCTTCAAGAACCTATAAGCCTTCATCATGTAACATTTAATTATTGATACCATAACTTCAAACATATCTGCATTAGTAAACAAAATTTATGGATAATTGTTCACAATTTAAACATTGAATCAAAACAATTGAATTTTCATAACAGAAGAACCATTGACAAGAACTTAATTAATCAACTCATTGCAATTTTCATAGAGATGCTACAATTTTCAAGGTTTCCATTAATGCTGACAAAAGAATAAAAATGAAAAAGGGAGCAGTATAGTTGCTACAACAGCCAAGGGTGTTGTGGACTCGTCACAACGTAAAGAGAATTTTCCATAATAAAACTATGCTCATTTCAAAGAAATAGTATTCCTATGAAACCATAAAGCAATCACCAAGTAACTGATCACCAATATACAAATTAGAGGTATCAAATGTGTGGTTTGGGCTAAAGTTGTACAGGTTAAAATGGATTAAATCAATAAACAGGTCGAGTCATAGCCCGTCCAAAGTTTGATTGGATAAAGATGTGTTGGATCAATTTGGACTAAGTATATGCTGTCATAATCCAACCCACCCAACGCAAACTATTTTAATATGTTTGTTTACTATAATTCGTTTTATTGCCCAACTAAATAAAGAGAGAAATATGCTTTTTTCCCTTTATTATGACAATATCTAACAAACCGAACCAAAAGACCTTTCTTTTTCTATGCCTTGACAAGTTTTCTTACGGGTCAACTCGGGTTACCTATATAACATAAATTGACCCAAACTTTAGATGGATTAGTTTGGATTGTGCCTAAATTGACCCGCTAAGAAAAATATTTTCAATCCAATTGGGTAAATTTTGACACCACTAATGGAAAAGAAGCAGGACACCAAGAATTATAGATAATCTCTAACCTAAGAGGATGTGTTGCAGTAAAAGCTAATATGGCAGGAAGATGATTTAACACCCCAGCCATGAACGCTTCCCCAATCTTGGACATCCCATATTTTGATTCACCAGATGCAATAAAAACATTGTCTCCGTTTCTAGACAAACTGATATGAACATGTGATCCAGAGCCATCTTCATCTTCTGCAAACCTAGACAAAGAGGGCCAAATGTCACATACTGGGAGGCACCATTCACTAGCAATAATTTCCTGCAGTAGAAATTCTGGAAATGGGGCCTTGCTAGAAATCTCCAAAAGAAAGTATATGAGTGCTTTATACTTGAGAAGTTAATTCAAAAGTAAGGAAAATCTATGGCAGAGAAGTAACTTCAGCAAATAATGCAGAAAGACCACCACTTGTCCTTTTTGTTCAATTATTTGAGAAAAAATAACATCATGCATATAACATTATGAACCTTCTCCAAAAAGAGTAAACTACATAGTATCGCCTGTATGTTATCTCGCCTTCTCTAGTTGAGAAACATTTCCATTTATTTAGTATCAAAGTCAAAGATACATGTTCTTTTTCCATTTCTCACTATTGATATAGCTCTTCCTAATCACAAGCTTCTTTCACTATTTTAAAGGGTTGTGAAGGAAAGAAGAATGATGGAGTTGTTAGTAGATTAATAGGAATCAAGTAAGGTACGTGTTAAAAGGCATAATGGCAAGAAAATTACTATGACTGATTAAAAAAAAACTGCAGTGTGAATAATTTTCAACTGCAGAAAAACATGCAAAAAAGCAACTGCTTCAAAAGTTGAGTATTTTGGCATGAGTTACAAAAGATTATGATAAGGGAGACCAAGTTCTTAAAAGCCAACACAAGGTGATAGAACCAGCAAGTTAAGATTTCAACCACATTTCTTGCTTTATCAGAAAGCGAGAATGGGAATAATCTCAACTTCACCACTTAATCGAAAATCCATTGTTCTTAAACAATCCTGAAAACATGTTAATCTTAAAACAATCAAACATCCACCAACTGGCTACAGTAAAAGTTTCTCAACTGTGCACCATTCTTGATGAACAATATTTCACCAGCTCACAACACTTGGTCAGTCAATAAAGTAAAGAAACATCAGTAATCACCCTAACAAATATTGCACACATGCACAAATCAAAGTAAGAAATGGAAAAGTATGAAAAATAAGGTATTAATCTTACTCATGTTTCTTAGTAGAAAGATCATACATAACACCTCCACCTAATAAAGAAAAATATAAAAGCAGAAATAGAAGCACTATAGTGGTAGCACTCAACAAGAAGCAAAAGCATGTCTGGATCAACAACTAAAACAAAGATTTAAATTACACACTCATAGTAGCACTTATGCACTATTGGTGTAATTGAACTGAACCGGTTATGGCAGATAGCTAATTTACCATATTTTGGGTTATCAATCAGTACTTACTATTGCAAATTAATTCTTAATAACTTTTAAGTGATATGATTGTGTAAAACTCATTATATTTTTCATCATCAGTGCATACAACTTAAATCTAGAAAGGAAAATGCACCTAAAAGTGTTGTTGGCAATTCTGCTACCTACTTTGGAACAAAAGTTGCCAGCAGCCCGTGTTGCCTTGCAACTGATCTGATGACTTCACGTGCATAAATTAAGCTAGCAATTGCTGTACCAGCCTCCGCATATCCCAGGACGATTTCAAACTGACCTTTCCCAGTTTCTGCATGTAGCTGCAAATTTGAAGGAGACAATAATAAGGGGAGCATTCTTTATTGAACTGAAAATTTGCATAGGAGATAATATATGGGTTATTTCTGTCTTACTGCAGGTAAAACATATGCAGCTTATATTCCAGACGGTGCATTCTCATGATATGTATATCTATGTAACTACGAATAAATGTGTCACATGAAACATGCTATTCTTTTTCCCTTTTATTAGAGTCTAGAGGGTTGATGTTGTTCATGAAGCAATTATCCTCGTAAACCATGACAATATTCAAAACGTTATTATTTTTAGATATGCATTCACATGTTATCTGGACAGGAGATACATCTTTTCTCTTTTTGCATGAGTTCTAATTAACTAGTTTCATTGTCTACTTTACTTGTGAATGCTCAGATCTTGATTCAAAAACATTATTCTCCAATCTACAGTCTTCTTCAACTCATTCAAAAACCACGGCTGGTGATGTGCAGGTTTTCTATTGATCATCAAGAATGCTACAATGACAAGGATTGGGCAGCTTGTCCCTCAATTGATATCCTACCTCAGCATACTTTTTCTCTTGAATCCAGTTCTAGCACTACTGCTACTGGGAGGTGGATTCTCTTCTTCTCGTACAACTTTGATCTATTTCTACTATTACCATGGCAATATTAGTATAACTAGTTTCACTGTACGTGTGTTGCACGTGTTCTTCGCGTCGATTAATAAAAATTAAATACAAGAAGAACAAATTATTGATAAATATCACTTGACACTAAAATAAATGTCACATTTATATTAGATATAGTTGAAGGTTCATCAAGGGATGTTGCACAACACTACCCGGAAGATATATTAGAAACTTTCCAAATGTGAATTTTTAATTTTTTTTTTAAACTTGTATAGTTATGAACCCCCCCCCCCCCCCCCCAAAATCGTTTTTTTTTTTTTTTGTTCCTCTTTGCAATTTCTATTATAACCTTCTAAAAAATCTTCAACTGCCAAAGAGTGTGTAACTTTTAGAATTGTGTTGTTATGTAAATGTGTGTGTTTTCTGTATTCATATTTAGAGTGAAATAACAAAAATTAGAGTTTTTATACCCTAATTCGGTGTTAGAACCTCGAGCCGGCTCAGACTCTTTCCCCAAACATCGTGGAACAAACTAAGTTATTATAATTAGCAAACAAAAGAGAGCACTATGTGATTGAATCATAAAGAACACCTGAGCGTACCGGAAGACTAAGCTTATTAAGAATATCTCTGTTCAGTAGATGAAATTGAATACTTCAGTTTACTTGTAAAACTCTTTCAGATTAAATCAAACCTTGTCGGATTTCACATTCATGGCACAAAGGAGTACTTAGAAATCCTCCAACCCGTGACCAAAGAAAACCTCCAACCAAGAACTTGTGAGTTATAATTGATAATTTCTATCAAACACAGAACTTTAAAGACTTAATAAAGAAAATATTTCAATACAATGTAACCAACAAAAATATCAATAAAAAAATTACTCAATTACGTAATTCAAAATTAAAAGATTTGGGTTTTTCATCAATCATATTATAGTTACATGGGATTATGAGACTAAAATTACTAACAAAACAAATAAAGAAAGCAAGCAAAAAAAAAAAAAGATCACTACGAATAAGGCTTGAATCACAACCAAAATAAAAGGCAAAACAAAGTAGAAAAGAAACGACAACTAACCAAACCTATCGGACTTGAGTGAAAAAGAGTGTTTTGATCATTAAAATGTATAACTTAAATACAAGTTTAATGATGATCAAATTACAAAATAGTTTTCCTTTTCAACGTGATCTTTTATGATTTTATTGTTAGTATAAAAGGTAAAATCTTAATTAATTGATTTTAAAGCATTAAATGTTAGTACTTTTTACATAGTTCAAATAAGGAAAAATACATTAAATAAAATTTTAGTTGATTTAAAGTGCTAAATATTAGCAATATAATTAAATGACTACTTTGTCCAATGTAAACTATTTTAAAGGGATAAAAAAGGCGAACGACATTTCGTTAAGGGCCTTCGTGCTTTTAATATAATATAGATCTCTCTCTCTCTCTTGCACATACTGCTATTGGGAGGTGGATTCTCTTCTTCTCGTACAACTTTGATCTATTTCTACTATTACCATGGCAATATTAGTATAATTTATCTATCTTATGTTCTTGCACAACAAGCTCATACCAAGTATAGATGTCTTAAAAAAGTTACTTCAGGAGATTTATAAGTTCGATATGCTCCTATAAACAATCAACTTTAATTTGTTAGCAAAGACTCTTCTCTCGCTGAGATCGTTAATGTTGTATAAAAAGCTCTGTATTCTTCCATACACCTAGTCTCTTTGAATGTATTGTTTCAGTATAAATACATGTAGTTCTATCATTAAGAAAGGTACTAATACATTACACAAGCAGTCAAGCTTTTTCATGAAAATAAATAGAGAAATGCATGCTAAAAGCTCCTAGTATATGCAGTATTGCGTGCATAGACACCATGAGAAACATCAATTTGCAAGCAAGCATTCAAGGAAATGCAAAACTTACCTGTTCAACTGAAATATTCATTGTTTGAAGATGTGTGTTGATATCTTCTAATATAGAGGATGCAACATCAAATGTTGATGTAGAACAGTAAGAGGTCTTATCAATTGGCACCCAATCTTCTTTGCCGTTCCTTTATAATTTTGTTTATACAAATTTAGTGTAACATTTTAAAGATGAGAAACTCTAAAACAAAATACCTACCTCATCACACTCTTCAAAAGATAAAATTCAATTTCAAAGCCAGCATTCACAACCTGAAACATGTCAATATGCATCAGATCAAAAGATATTAGACATACCAAGTAAGACTTTCTAATTCTTGCACAAAAGATATTAGACATACCAAGTCAAATTCATCTTTTAAAAGTTTAGAGACTTTCCGAAACACTTCTCTTGGACAATATTCCCATGGATTACCAGGTTTAGTTACCATGTCAGCTAAGCACATTTCCTGCTTCTTTTCCCTGGATCAAAAGATACACACTAAACATGATTACTATGTTTCTGCCATTGAAACAATAATGGCAGGAAAAATTAAAATCTGGCCAAGTTAGGATTAAACTTGTTATCTCACTTGAACTTCGCCACACAGTGATCTATACATTCAGAAATAAACAATTGGACACAATGTCTGTACAATTGTAGACAAATCAACTACAAGATACTCTGCATTGGTGTTCTCTGTGTTTCCTTCACATTCTTAAAATATATCACATTATTTCATGAAGAGAAAAAAGCATCAGTTTTTCATACTTTACAATTACAGCTCTTGCATAATTGAGTTTAGTAACAAATACAAAACATAAACTGGAAGGACGATAGTATGGGGGTTGCGGAGCAAGTGAATCATGAGCCACTGAAAACATATTACTACACTAAAAAGAGCCAAAATTGATGTTTCTGAGCAGAAAAAGAAGAACTCTTCTATGCTGGAAAATGATTTGTTGGGATGATATATACCCAGATTTCCTCTTGATTATTGGTTTTCTCTTTTCCCCTCTATTATATGCATAATTTCAGAATATACTCAATAATGTTATCTCAAATCCAATTTAGTTTCACTCCATTATGTTAAACTTCCTATTAGTGACTGTGTAACTGACCACATACCATACGTTAACTCTTATTCAGTCTCACTTTAACCAATACTTAGACATTATTATCAACTTTTAAGAAAATTATTCTCATAACACATCCTACACCTAGTACAGTTGCTGTATGTCACCTACATTTATACTCAACCAAACATAGAAAATGATCCTGAAAATGATTTTCTAAGAGTTACAACAATGCAGGAACTTGAAATTTTTTTTGTATTGTTTCTGAGAAACAGCACAGACAAAAGTTGACAAAATCCGACATAGCTAACCATTCAAATAAACGAAGAGGTCTTATCATATACTATGATTTAGTATAAAGGAAATCTATAAAGACATGCTACAACATACATAAGCTAAAATTAAGACTTAAATTCAGGAGAACAAAGAAAAAAGGCAGGACATATCAAGTATTTATAAACAGGTTTAAAGTAGTACCAGGGGATTCTGCATCTGGTAGATAAATGAGGAATAATTCTGATCATGCCCGTATAGTTGAGACCAGAATCCTCTGCTGGAGCATTAGATACTGAACTGAGTGCTGCTAAACATGCAGGACTTAACCCTATACCGTGCTCTTTCACAAAGGCCAGGCGTTCTTTTGGAATTACCTGCACAAAATTCAACAAATATCAGAAGCCTCTTTCTCTCAATTACTGAAAAACTAACTGATTCTCCAAATAATTAGTTTTCGCTTTTCAGCAAACTTCGCCGTCAAATTTTAGACCCGTTTACCCAGTAACCGCGGCGAGCCCACCGTCAAAAACCCAGCATCGCCTCTCCGTCGAAAGAACATTCTAGAATTCACTTTAACTCGAATTCTAGTTTCTATCTCAGAAACTAGTAGACACTTTTGAGCTTCCTATGATTATTGGCAAAGAAATCTCTATTTTGTGTTTTCTGCTTGTAATTTAATTGATTATTCTTAATCATAATTTGTTATAGTATTTATTCTTAACCACATTAATTTTTTTCAAATTTATTAAAATAGGAGCAAAATTAGAAAATATAAATCAGCTGGTGTCTCTGATCAGATATCTTGCAACAACAAAAAAAAATCTCTCGACATTCCCCTTTAGTCTAGGTACCATTCCATAGTTAAGTTAGCTAAAGATAGAAAACAGTAGCTAAAGGAATAGGTGGGGACTCTTCTCTTCATTCAACTTTAGTATTTTTTGCGACCAAATATTCATTGATATCTATCAGTGACTTAACAAAAAACCTAAATTACTCTGTAATTATTTTTGGATTGATTCTGCTCAGTTTAGTATGTCAATCAAGAAATGAATCACTGATTGAAATGCATAAAATTAAACAATTGTAATCTCTAGCATTAATTCATTCGAAATATTAAAATAAAAAGAAGTAATTAACACAAAAGCACAAGGTAATTAAAAGCTTACACGACGTCTATGTATCCCAGAATTATCAATCCAAAGAATGCGAACAAAGGGAACAACCTTCAACGGTTCATCTGGGTAAATGGAATGGTATTCGTCGGATGAGGAACCAATGGTGGAATCCGATCTGTCCATTTTTGTTTTCTCCGAAAGAAAAATCTTCATTTTCTTTATACTTTATAATATAACACAGTACCCTTTAAACAATCGTAAATGGCCTGAAACTTTACTAAATGACAGTCTCAGCACCAAACTAAAGTCTGTTCAGATTTTCAGTTTGTTGAGTTTTTTTTTTTTTTGTTATCAGTTTGTTGAGTTCACTCTAGCAATTTGCATGCATGCACGTGTGTAGATGCATGATTGTTGACTAATTCTTCGTATACATTGCTTCTTTGTTTGGATGAGCTTCAAATTCGTTCCATGAGTACACTTGTTTGTAATTGAGTTACTGTGTGAACAAATTTGTGGTTGAGTAACATCGTCTGAATAGCTCGATTTTAGTTAATACTCTATTGAACTTCAATATCTTAATTTATTTTTTTAACTGAAACAAATACTTAGAGTATTATTTTTAATTTTTTTGGTTTTCTGTACTCCTCTGTCTCATTTTGTGTAAATATGTTTGACCAACTACAAAATTTAATATAACAATAATAATAATGTACCAAGTGTATTCCCACAATATAAGTTCTTAGTACGCAAACCTTATACTTACCTTGTGGAAGTAAAGCAAGGACGTCTCAATAAAATTTGTGGACTAAAGCCAAATTTTAATAAGGAGCCTTTTATTTTCTTTTTGTTTTGTCTATATTGTAGTTATCTTACAAAATGTAATACTAATATTTACTTTGGGTTTTTCCTTTCTTTTTGTCTATAATTTAGTTATCTTACAAAATATAGTACGTAGTACTAATATTTATATTGGTAAGAAAATTCAAGTTGCTAAGATGTTAGCCACGTATTTACAATGTGTTACCATGGATCCTATTGTAAAAAATATTATTTACCAATATGAAGATTTGAGCATTTTAATTCAAAGTTCTAAAATATTTCTATTGTTAAAAAATAGACAGTCCTTATTTCTACTTTTATAAATAGTTTGTATAAACTTCAATATTTTCTAAGCAATAATAAGATAGAAAATTCATAATTAAAAATATTTTTGGGGCCCCAAAACTTAGGGTGCCTAAAGCAAATGCTTTACTAGCCTACCCCTTGAGCCACCCCTGAAGTAAAGAAGTTGTTTTCAATAGATCGAGTATAAAATTTAAACAAAAGTACACTTTTGAAACTTATGATCTTAAACAAATGTCGTAATATGACTATATATAGTATTAACAATAAAATGAGAAGTTTAAAATTAAATTATTTAAAAAAAATATGTTTTTAAATAAAGTTAAAAGAAATAGTGTCACGTGAGAGTATCACATTCTATTTAACTTCTTACTTTTTGTATCATCGAAATTAAGATTATTGCGCGGGGTCCGGCTACTGGGGCGCGGCTTTCAAAATTCTGTTACCGTAGCATTTGCTCCGCCTCTTTTCTCCGCTGCAACCCGTAGCCGTCGACCTTTACCGCCATCGAACATCCACATCTCCAACGACCGCCAGATTATTACATATCATCAATCTACACACAAAATGGATGTTCCCCGCTTTAATTCCCTTAATTCACGCAATTTCCACTTTCGTCCCAAATCCACGTCGGGCACAGCCTTTATTACGGTTACCTCCGATGCCGTGAAACCCGCCGCCACTAGGAAAACAAAAAGGACGGGGATCAAACCGCCGGCGGCACTTATAGCGGGGGAGCCGTTGGAGATTTCACCGTTACAGGCATCCCCGTCTGTTTCAGATACAGTGCTTCCAGTAGTACACCCGAGTTCCTTACAATGCGAGCCAGGGTATTTGATACCGAATTATCCACGTGGTAATATCGGCTACAAGTACCTGAAAAAAATATTGACATTAAAAGTGTATGAGGTAGCCGATGAAACGCCTCTGCAGTTTGCACCTAAGCTTTCTGAGCGGTTAGGGGTAAATTTGTGGCTCAAAAGAGAGGATCTTCAGCCGGTAGGCTTACGATTTTCTCATTTTTATTTTGCAGAATTGTAAAATATTTGTTAAAATTTGAATTTGTGGTGTTAATTTGCAGTTTTATTCCTGTTTTATTTGTTAAAGTTGGATATTTTTATGTTAATTTGTAGTTCTCTTTCTGTTTCTTTGTGCGGATTTCTTTGGTAAAAGTCTATCTTTCTTTCTGAAACTTTATGGTCAGTTAAACTATGTCACATAAAATGGGACGGAGGGAGTCCTACGTATTTGTCACAAAAATATTTTCTTGTGATCTATTATTTTATACTTTTGATAGAATGATTCTAAGCTATTTAAAGTTCGTCCCATTCCGTTATGATTATGCTTCACAAATTTGAAATATCTAAGTTCTCATCCTCATTCAAAGAGGAAAGTGACTCTAACTCTTTAAGTTTTTTGGCTTTGATCTACCCTTGTTAAAATCTGGGGTGATTTGGGGTCGGAGAAGATTAATTACTGAGGAAAGAAAAAAAGAAAACATGCAATGGCATTCTGGATTTGTCTAACGAGAGCCTGCCTATTTTCTTATTCAGCTCATCTTTACATTTCTGTATCCTAGGCCAAAGGGAGCAAGTTCATTAGTTTTTATGCATTCTGGATTTATCTAATTTTGTGTCTTTTGTCAGTCCTCTCTAACTTTTGATTTAGAAAGTTTAATGCTTGTTCCTCTTCTATATTTCTTATGTTGTTGATACTTCCATCCCCCCTCCCCCCCTCCCCCCCCCCCCAAAAAAAAGAGAGGAAGTTCTTGTAATTGGAAATACAAATCTTTTACATTGGAGTAGTCTCAGTAACATTGTCATATACTCATATTTACAGGTCTTCTCATTCAAGGTCAGAGGATCTTACCATATGATGGCAAAGCTCCCTAGAGAGGTGTTAAAAGAGGGAGTTATATACTCATCAGCTGGAAATCATGCACAAGGTGTTGCATTAGCTGCCCAGAGACTTGGTTGCAATGTTGTGATTGTGATGGCTGTTACTACACCAGAAATTAAAGTTAGGATTGTTGAATGACTCTCTTGGTTTTTATAGCTTCCATTTGAGTTCATTCTGTTATTTTAATTCGGTGATTATCCAGTGTTTTAACTCCGTGCTCTTTTCTACTGAGCAGTGAAAATCCGGTGAGAGATTGGGTGCTACTGTCATTCGCAAGGGGGACACATATGATGAAGCTCAAGCATATGCGAAAGCTCAGTCCAAAGCAGAAGGCCGCACATTCGTCCCTCCTTTTGATCACCCAGATATTATAATAGGACAAGGTACAGTTGGAATGGAGATTAGTCGCCAATTCAAGGATGACATACATGCAGTCTTTGTACCTGTTGGTGGAGGGGGTCTTATAGCTGGAATTGCGGCATATTTAAAAAAAGTTTCCCCTGATATAAAGATTATCGGTGTTGAGCCATTCGATTTAAGGTATGAAAACTTGTTGGTATGATTGGACGGGGTTCAGGGGGCCTCGTGTGTGCTTCAGTGAAGTTCGCGAACGCTCGCGTGGTGAGGGTCGTGAACGCGTTGTGTAGCGGGGTTGGCCTGGGGTGGAAGCTTGAGCTTCGCGTTTGCATGTGAGTATTCGCAATTGCGTACCTGTGAGTAGGGGTAGCATTTTGAGCCCAACTAACCCGTCCAACTAGCCCAGCAAATAATGGGTTGGGCATGAAAGAATTTTATTAATGGATCATTCTGGGCTAAACCCATTTCAACCCGTTAAAATAATTAGCCCAACGCTAACCCGTTTAGGCGCCCAAACAGACCCGTCAAACTCCCAAAACCTAAACACAAGACAGACGCTTTCTCTTCCACTCTATGTGCACTAAAAAAAATGACCCGTTTCTCTCTGAACTTCAAATACCTGGTCTCTGTCTTTTTTCCGGCAACTTGCATTTCTCCGGCGTCTTCCTTCTCTCTGGGGAGTTTTTTGCTGGAGATTTCTCTGGATCTCGAATTTTGGCCATCAGATAAGGTAAGTGTTTGATCTTGTCAAGGGTTTCTCATGTTATCTTTTCAAATGGGCAAGCCAAAGGTGACTGATTTCTTCATCGTTTTGCTATTTAGTTCAGCACATTTATGTTAAAATAACGAGCTTTCCGTTAGTTTGGAATGTGTTTCATTTGATATGATAAAAAGTGGCCCTTTTCCACAAAGATAAAGGACTATTTGTGTCCATGGTTATGTAATAAGAATCAAAATACACCGACGCTCATACATAAGAGACTATTTGGGGCTTTTTCTCATTTCTATAACCTGCCTTTGTTTTGTTTCAAACATTTGTCCTTTCTGCTCCAAAAGTAGTATTATTTCTCTTTATTTTAGGATTTTGTTGTTGTTTCATAGTTTATGAGCTACTTAAACTGAATTAGAAATGGAAATTTCTCTCATTTTTTCTTTTCTATAAGCATGTTTGGGGGAAATTCCTCATTACATGGAGATCCTTTACGTGCACTAACAACATCAGTATCATTTGGAAGATATATGACTGAATCCCTGGCTCTGAGCTGCTTTTATTCTACGTCTTGCAAACTCTTGGTTTCCCTTTGTTTCATGTTAACAGAGTTATTGTTCTTCAATACAATAATAATAACTAATTCTATGGTATTTAATCTACTGTAGGATCTCATTGTGTAAGAAGATGTCGATGGAGCATGATGATGTAGAGTCCAATGAAATAAGTGTTTTAAGTTCAAAAAGAGAACGTAAAACTACTTTTGTTGTGCAGGATTTCTATGAGAAGTTGCCATTGGATACAGATCCTGATAATAGACTTAGAGCTAAATGTAAGAAATGTGGGATAATATTTTTGGCTGACTTAAAAGCTGGAACAACAAATTTAAAGCGACATCTAGCTAAGCACAAGATTGAAGCATCAAAGCAAGGTACGCCAATTCATCATAAAGAATATCGTAAAGTTGTAGTCAAGGCTATAGTTAGACATAACCTGCCATTTGGTTATGTAGAATATGAAGGGGTTAGAGAAGTGCATGCATTCTTGAATCCTACGGTTAAAACCATTTCAAGAAATACCGCAAAAATTGATGTGCTTAAATTATATCATGATAAAAAAGAGATGGCAAAAAATAAGCTTGAAGCTATTCCGAATAGAATCAGTTTGACATCTGATTTATGATCATCAATCACATCAAATGGATATATTTGTGTTACCGCACACTATGTTGATTTGGATTGGATTTTACAAAAGAGAATTTTAATCTTTCGTCATGTGCCTCCTCCTCATAGTGGTGCTATTTTGGGTCCAAAGTTGATTAATCTGTTGAAAGAATGGGGAATTGAAAAGAAAATATTTTCTATAACTTTAGATAATGCAAGTTATAATGATGGTGTTGTGGGTTGCTTGATTGAGCATTTTAAGCTGATGGATTCTTTGCTTTGTGATGAAGACTTTGTCCATATCAGGCACTCAAATGATTTATAATATATAATTATCAATTTAAAAATATGAAATCCCATTTTATAAACATGAGACGAATTTAAACCTAAAAATGGCTAATATTGCAATTATGCAATTTTATCCTTAAAAATACTAAATAAATTTGTAAAAATATGTAAAAAATATCTTAGCTATATTTTAGTATAAACATGAGAATCCAATAAATCAATCACCAAAATGATAATTTTGGGGACAATAATTGGTTTTTCTTAATAAAATAGGGCAGCAAATTGATTTAAAATTTTTTGAATAATTAAGGAAAAATAATGAAACCTTGGGATATGCATATATATGCATATACAGACCGTTTTGAAGGTATTTTGCATAAAAAAATACAGGAAAAAATTGGGTATCAACAATCGTCTGATGAATTTAGGGATTCCGACCATGGGGTATCTTCTTCTGATATGTTTCTTGGCTGGGAGACATAGAGGTCTGGAGCCTTCTGGTCAGAAATTATCAGATTTTCGGGGCTGGACCCTTTTGAACTTTCACCGTGATCTCGCCTTTTCTTGGTTTGTTTTTGCGCCGCAAGAGCATCTTTCCTTTCCCAAACCATTTTTGCAATATCAAAATCATGTTCTTATTTTAAGGGTTGGGTGAAAGAGATTGGATTTTGTGAGGTAGGTGGAAAAGCAGAAAAGGTGTAGTCCAATTTAGGTGGGGAATATGCTTGTGGCGACATAGGGAAGAAGGTTGGTTTTGAGGGGAAAACTGGGGTCTTTTGTGTCTCAAAGTGGTCATTTCTTAAAAGTTGAATTTGTTCTCTGATAGAAATCGTCTCCTTTTGTTGTTGTTGGAAGAATTTGAAAAATGAAGTTCCTGGCGGACAAATCTCATATTGTAAATTTGCCAACCTTAGTTCCAAGGCTTTGATTAGTCCTGCATGGTGAGACGATGTTTGCTCTACCTTTTTCTCAATTGTTTCCACTTTGCTCATTATTTTGTTTTGTGTATGGGCCACGTTCTTTATGGTGTTGCCAATGTTGTTCAGCATTTTGTTTTGGCAGATGGAGTTTTCTGATTGCAAGTTCATTGTTGCTTCGATGTCACTTGTTGGGGGGTTTTTCTCCAGTAGGTAGCACTATGTTTTTCTTGGGAATTTTTGGAGCATGGCTTATACCCTCTTTTTTAAAAGGTTGAAGTGCACGAAAATATTGGGTATGACTGGATCTAGAAGGGCTTAGCATGAATATCTGTGGTTGTTTGGGATTTGAGGTTTTTTGAGTTGGTGAAATTTTATGTTCAGGTGGCTTTTTGGATTCCGGGTATGAGCTGATGGTGATTTGGGTTTGGGTGTGGTTTCACTATCCTCCCAACTTGGAGTGAATTTTTCTGGTAATTTTGGCTATTCCTGGGGTTTGTAACTAACAAGAAATTTATATTTGCCTGGACGACTTAATGAGCCAATTGAAGGGTCTTTATTTTCTATTTTGCTCGAAAATGCTTTTCAGTGGTTTTCCCTTTTTTCTTGGATTTTGGTTTGGCCTTGTTGAGGCCAAATCTTCCCTAGTGACATAGATGGTGTTCATCATATTCTCCAGTTGGGTCTTCTAGACAGTCTTGGCAATGGCAACCAAGATCCCAAGGGCAATGTCCCGTAAAGGGGCATTTGTACCACCAAACTCTTGACACCAGTCATTTTCTTCCATGATGCTTTGTATATTCCAGAAGAACTCTCCGTCAGGTTCAGGGTATGTATATGTTGTATCTTTGGGTTGAATCATTTGACAAGAGAAAATGGTTTTATTGGGTTTTTTGAGATGGGAATGGTCAAAGCTTATGCAAACGGTTTTGTCATTTCTTTTGGTAAAAGGTGGTTCACCAGATTGCAGAGATTCCTCTGGTTCCCTTAACTTTTCATAATTTGTGATCCATGAATCAAGAATAATTTTGACAAGCTCGTCTCTAGAAATTTGTCTGGGTATTTTGGTGCACATGGTGTTTCCTTTGGTAGCATCAATATTTAAGAGTAAAGCATTTTCTCCTCCTGGAAGACAGAGATCCATGGCATGATTTTGGACCCTCCACGCCATTTGATGATGAAGAGTGGCTTGGATGGAATCTTTTGCTTGTGGGGCTCCTTGGATCTGGACTTGGATTTTTAGTGCTTCGGTTAAGTATGGGTCATAAAGGGACTTAAGTATGGGTCATAAAGGGACATGTTGAAGTTTGGAAAGATATGAAGACAGTCCTAGCATTCAAGGTAACTTCTGCAGTACCCAAATTTGCATGTTGGTACTCCAAGTATCTTGTATCTAGAACAAAAAGTCGAGCTACGACAGGTTGACCTTTTCTTCCGTGATATGTTAAAGCGATTCGGATAGCACAAAAATGGATATGGGTAAAACCATGATCTCTCCATTGCCTGGGAAAATTATCTGGGATTTGAAGGGTGATAAATTGTTCCTCTCAAGTGGCAAGAATAGGATGCTGGTCAAGTTTTGAGGCAGCAACATATTCTTTGACTCCTTTTGGTCTGTGTTGGACTAAGGAACGAATTTGAGTCCAGGGTGCAAATGATTTTTTGGAGAAAGATGAGTAGGGGTTTATGAGGGGTAGTTTAGTGGATGATACTTTTTGTTCATCGGGCAGGATATCTATTTTATAAAGGTAATCATATTTTTTGGACAAGGTTTTATATAGAGTAGGGGACATATTCATTTTTGCAAGGGAAGAGGATGACGGAAATGACTCAGACATATTTAGTAAATTGTTCCTTCCTCCAAGGATGGGCTGACTCTGATACCACAGTATAAGAAATAGAGCAAGAGACTCCAAGAGAGAAAACTAAATCATAGATACGACCACAGTATAAGAAACAGAGCAAGAGACTCCAAGAGAGCAAACTAAATCAAAGATACGAAAGTTTTCCTACAAAGGGGCTGGCTTCAACAACCCAAAGGGATGGCTTGCCAAGCTACACAAACAGTTAATTTGCTTATAGCGCAAAAGTTTTCCTAGAACGGGGCTGGCTTCAACAACCCATAAGGGACGGCTTGCCAAGCTACACAACTCAGAAAAGTTTTGTACTATAACCAACGTTCGCTGTTTTGTAACTCAGAAAACCTTCGTACTACAATAAGCTAACTTTTTTAGAGTATTCTTACTCTATTTTCATACATGGACCGGCCTTTTCATCCATTCGAAAGAAAGAACAAGAGGGAAATTTAGAAAGCACTCATATGTAATATATCACAAAAAGATTTACAAAGGTTACAAGATGATCTTCCAACTACTACAAGGCCTCCTTTATATAGGACTAGGAGGTTACTACAAGACAAACTTACATTATAAAATAAACCTATCTTACATGGCAAACTTATCTACAAGTGGGCCCCTCTTGGCATGTAAAGGACTTTAGTCAAAACAACTAAAAAGCTCCTGAAAACATGTGAAAGGGGTAAAATATACATGGTATAGCATGTGAAAGTATGCGGGATCATGTGATGGCATGTGAAAGTAGGGTGTTGCATGTGACAAAGCATGTGGAAGCATGTGAAAGCAAGTGGAACTAGGGCCCAGATAGTATGGAAAGATGTGGAAATTTGTCTTGGCATGGGTAGATGATTTTTGAGGGGTTTTTGGTGGGTAATGTAGGATTATGGAGGGATTAGCAGGGATTTAGATAATTATCCTTCATTGATTCTAGGGTTGTCTTCTAGGCATATTTTCAAAGACCTTGTGTAGTAACGTGTGGAACATGATGGTCCTTCTTCGCTGTGTTCTTTCTCCTTTGGATTAAGAGGTGTAATCCGCAATCTTAATCTGGAGATGTCGTGAGTGATCTTTTCTCGGATGACTTCGTATGGGGTTTGATATTCTTTTGCTGCTTCCCGGACTCTTTCCCGGTGAGGATGAGTGCTGTATAATTATAGCTTGCCCAATCTTTTGGCCATATCTCTCTCGGGATGCACCTATTTTGCTGGAAAAGGATTCTTTGTGCCTCGCTATATTCTTCTTCCATTGATAAAATGGACACGGGAAATTTCCACCAGAATGATGCCTCTGCTTGCGCCTGGACTTTTCCATTAATAATCTCCACTGGCCTATGGAACATGGATACCTTTGCTGTGTAGGAATCGTTGAAACATTTTATCCAATATCTTCTAGGTTTGAACCACAGTAAAAATACTTTAAGAGCTGGTTCAATGTTATCAAATTCCTTGAACACGTTGTATTTGAATTCCATGAAAATATAATACTGATGGCATATGTACCAGAAAAACCATAATAGTTCTTAGGGAAAATCCTTGGCTTGTGCTATGAATATATGGCAGAATGGATATTCTGGGTTGACTCCATAAGGCTTAAGAATAGATCCTCCATATTGTCGGAAAACTTGGAGCTTATAATAAGTTCTTCTTTCCATTAAAATTGATAGATCAAAGGGATCCATGAGGTTGAACAACTCCGGCGGATGATCTTTTGGTTTCAATGAGCTTGTTCCTGGTACATTTGAAAACATGAAGATGTGGCTGATTATTTTTTGCTTTGACCTCATCTTCGCTGGGGAAAATCTCTTTGAGAATTCTTCCGGTCGGGATAGAAAATCTGCGAGAATATTATCCTTTCCTTTCAGGTGCTTGACTTAAAACTTGTATGGGGAGAACAATTGAGCCCATCTGAGAATCTGAGGATTGGGAATAATTTTTGCATTTATCTGGATCATCTTTGGGAAGGCCTTCATATCCATCTTTATTAGAAATTCTGTATGAATAAGGAAGAAATTGAATTTCTAGATTCCATTCTTTACTGCAAGAATTTCCTTCAAAAAGTGGAGTGATAATATTGCTCGACATCTTTGAACTTTCCACTGGCGTATCCGCATATTTTCCTCTGGCCATCTTTTTCTTCAAATGGAACAGCAGTCCAATATTCATTGCTGGCATCATTTTGCAGTATCTTCTTTCATCTGAAGGGATGTAGAGGGACCTGGCATTTTTAGATATCTCCTTTATTTCCCTGACTGCTTCATCTTGTTTCTTTCCCCATGATGGAGCATTTTTCTTGAGCATCTCTGTGAGAGGAGAAACATATGTAGAGATATTTGGCATTAAATCTCATACATAATTTAAGACACCCAAGAACTGTTGTATCTGCTCTATTGTGAGGATGGTATCTGGAAACTTGAGTAGTTCCTGACATATATGGGGTCCTGGACTATATGCACCTTGGACAAAATACATTCTGAGAAAATCAATCTCTTTTTGAGCAAGAACCATCTTTTTTGTTGAGAGCATGATTCCGTATTGTGTTACCAATGCCTCAAATTGACGAAGCAAGTTGACATGTTCCTCCAATGTATCACTAAATAACAGGATGTCATCAATGTAAACTAAAGAGGTATGGAGGATGGGTTGGAATATTTTTATCATGGCTTTTTGGAACAAAGAGGGTGCAGTTTTCAACCCGAAGGGCATGACTTTCCATTGGAAGTGATGATCGGGGATGCAAAATCCTGTTTTGGGTCTTTCTTCAGGGTGGATTCCCAATTGCCAAAATCCAGATTTTAAATCAAACTTGGAAAAATATTTGGCCTTGGCTAAGTGGGAGAAAAGAGTGAGTTTATTTGGGATGGGAAATTTATCATCTTAGAGGAAATGGTTAAATGGCTGGTAATTAATGACTAACCTGAGTTTTCCTCTTGTCTGCTCAGCTCTTTTGTTGACATAAAATGCTTCGCATGCCCATTATGAATCTGATGGCTCTATTAGATCAAATTCCAAAAGTTCTTCGCATTCTTTATTTGCAAGTTGATGATGATCTGGATTCATGCCCGAAATGACTGGCTTTTGTTGGATTGACGTTTTCATTCTTCTTAAAAGGGAACTTGATAAAAAAACTCTTCGTTTTTCCATAACGGGCTTTTCCCTTTCTTTATTAAATCCTTGTGGGATTCAGCACATGAATGCTCAGTTAGATTTTGCTCAATCTCTTTGATTTGTTCGTCGTTGGTGATTTGGAATAGCCTTGGAATCTCAGAATACAGTTTGAATTGCTTCTTAAAAGCTATCCCGTTAGCCTTGATCTGGAGTTGATCTCTAAGTTGTCTGTAAATGTCGAATCCAACAGTAAGATCTTTTTCCTGGTACATGAGACCCTATCAGCTTGGTTCTGTACTTCAATCCTGGAAAGAACTCAATTGTGACAGGATGCTTTGTGATGACGGTGGTAGTCAAGATTCCATTTGATGCAGTGTTAAAATCCTTAAAGTGTGGCACCCATTGATCTTCAGGGAGAACAACAGGATTTATGAGTGAGGAAGCAGCTCCAGTGTCGATGAAAGCAATAGCTCGAATTTGTTTATCCCATTTGGATGAATAGACTTTGAGTTCTACTTGAGGAACGACTACGAGAGCGTTGATCTCCTCTCGGGCTTCGATCACTGGTTCTGAAATATGGTAGTGATCATTGCCTTGATCTTCATAGATATTAAGAGAGAATAAGGTTTCTTCACTAGGTTCATCATCCACAGAGAATATGGATTCAAGGTCCTCCTCTTTTTCGAGATGTATGCCAGTGTAATCTTCAATCTCTTCAAGGAGTTTGACAGATCTTCTCGATTAGGGACAGTTTTTAGCAAAATGTCCAATCTTGTGGCAAATAAAACATCTATTTTTCTTGTGAATATTTCCTAGTCTTCTACGTCTGAAATATTTTGTGCGTCTCTTGGACCTTGATTTCCCGTCTGAAATTCTTGGCCATCTGAACCTCCTGAATTCTCTCCGTCACTTAGATGTGTGGCAGGAATATCCTGATCCGGTGATTAGTGCGGCATGCTTTGTCAAGCGCTGGATTGTGTTGGATAATTTTTTTAGGGTAGAGCGCTTCGTACAAATGTCATCCAATGCGACGAAAATAGCTTTCCTGATGTAACCAATTTGTGAGATTGTTATGGACTAAAACTTTTCCTTAATGATGGTCATGGTTCGGCTTGCCAACAACTTTGGAAGGGAAGAGACAAAGGATTGCTTTAGATTGATGTCTCCACCGATCTCGAAGTATGTCTTCGCCATTTTTTGAAAATGCCTATCAATGTCATTCATGTCGAATGACACACACTTCATCTCGAAGAGTTGTCTTCGCATTTTCTCTTGTCTTTGGCCAGTATCTCCGTATAAAACTTCACGTAGGATCCTGATGTTGAAGGAAAAATCTTGGGAAGTAAGAAAAGTATTTTTATCTTGAATTCCAAGTGAATTCCACAAATCTCTGAGGATTCCTGAGAACCGTGAAGTGAGTTCTGAAAGGATGATATACTTTTTCGTTCCACCAAATTTTTGGTCACCATCCAAGTATAGAAGTCTTGGATCCTTTGAGGCCATTTTGAAACCTTGACGTCATCAAAGGTGAAAGTGTGGAAACCAGTTCCAACTGGTTTTGACGCCATGGGCTCATATCTTCTTTCTGGGATTGGTTCATCTGTCATGCCTTCTTGTTCCTCATCTACTTTAGATATTTCTGGGTCTCTTGGCTGGTTTACAAATATTGGGGGATTGTTGTCTTCGGAAGAGTTTGTTGTGGATTCATTGCTTGATTGAGAGCTATCTTCCATTGTTTCATCGTCTGATGAATTTAGAGATTCCGGCCATGAGGTATCTTCTTCTGATATGTTTCTTGGCTGGGAGACATAGAGGTCTGGAGCCTTCTGGTCAGAAATCATCAGATTTTAGGGGTTGGACCCTTTTAAACTTTCACCATGATCTCGCCTTTTCTTGGTTTGTTTTTGCGCCGCAAGAGCATCTTTCCTTTCCCAAACCATTTTTGCAATATCAAAATCATGTTCTTATTTTAAGGGCTGGGTGAAAGAGATTCGATTTTTTGAGGTAGGTGGAGAAGTAGAAAAGGTGTAGTCCAATTTAGGTGGGGAATATGCTTGTGGCGACATAGGGAAGAAGGTTGGTTTTGAGGGGAAAACTGGGGTCTTTTGTGTCTCAAAGTGGTCATTTCTTAAAAGTTTAATTTGTTCTCTGATGGAAATCATCTCCTTTTGTTGTTGTTGGAAGAATTGAAAAAATGAAGTTCTTGGCGGACAAATCTCATATTGTAAATTTGCCAACCTTAGTTCCAAGGCTTTGATTAGTCCTGTATGGTGAGACGATGTTTGCTCTACCTTTTTCTCAATTGTTTCTACTTTGCTCATCATTTTGTTTTGTGTATGGGCCACGTTCTTTATGGTGTTGCCAATGTTGTTCAGCACTTTGTTTTGCAGATGGAGTTTTCTGACTGCAAGTTCATTGTTGCTTTGATGTCACTTGTTGGGGGTTTTTCTCCAGTAGGTAGCACTATGTTTTTCTTGGGAATTTTTGGAGCATGGCTTATACCCTCTTTTTTAAAAGGTTGAAGTGCACGAAAATATTGGGTATGACTGGATCTAGAAGGGCTTAGCATGAATATCTGTGGTTGTGTGGGATTTGAGGTTTTTTGAGTTGGTGAAATTTTATATTCAGGTGGCTTTTTGGATTCTGGGGTATGAGCTGATGGTGATTTGGGGTTGGGTGTGGTTTCACTATCCTCCCAACTTGGAGTGAATTTTTCTGGTAATTTTGGCTATTCCTGGGGTTTGTAACTAACAAGAAATTCATATTTACCTGGACGGCTTAATGAGCCAATTGAAGGGTCTTTATTTTCATATTTGGCTTGAAAATGTTTTTCAGTGGTTTTCCCTTTTTTCTTGGATTTTGGTTTGGTCTTGTTGAGGCCAAATCTTTCCCAGTGACGTAGATGTTGTTCATCATATTCTACAGTTGGGTCTTCTAGATAGTCTTGGCAATGGCAACCAAGATCCCAAGGGCAATTTCCCGTAAAAGGGCATTTGAACCACCAAACTCATTTTCCTTCTTTGTCAAAATGTTGACACCAGTCATTTTCTTTCATGATGCTTTGTTTATTCCAGAAGAACTCTCCGTCAGGTTCAGGGTGTGTATCTATTGTATCTTTGGGTTGAATCATTTGATAAGAGAAGATGGTTTTATTGGTTTTTTTTGAGATGGGAATGGTCAAAGCTTATGCAAACGGTTTATTCATTTCTTTTGTTAAAAGTTAGTTCACCAGATTGCAGAGATTCCTCTGGTTCCCTTAACTTTTCATAATTTGTGATCCAGGAATCAGGAAGAATTTTGACAAGCTCGTCTCTAGAAATTTGTCTGGGTATTTTGGTGCACATGGTGTTTCCTTTGGTAGCATCAATATTTAAGAGTAAAGCATTTTCTCCTCCTGGAAGACAGAGATCCATGGCATGATTTTGGACCCGCCACGCCATTTGATGATGAAGAGTGGCTTGGATGGAATCTTTGGCTTGTGGGGCTCCTTGGATCTGGACCTGGATTTTTAGTGCTTCGGATAAGTATGGGTCATAATACTGATGGCATATGTACCAGAAAAACCATAATAGTTCTTGGGGAAAATCTTTGGCTTGTGCTATGAATATATGGCAGAATGGATATTCTGGGTTAACTCCATAAGGCTTAAGAATAGATCCTCCATATTGTCGGAAAACTTGGAGCTCATAATAAGTTCTTCTTTGCATTAAAATTGATGGATCAAAGGGATCCATGAGGTTGAACAACTCCAGTGGATGATCTGTTGGTTTCAATGAGATTGTTCCTGGTACATTTGAAAACAAAAAGATGTGGCTGATTAATTTTTGCTTTGACCTCATCTTCGCTGGGGAAAATCTCTTTGAGAATTCTTCCGGTCGGGATAGAAAATCTGCGAGAATATTATCCTTTCCTTTCAGGTGCTTGACTTAAAACTTGTATGGAGAGAACAATTGAGCCCATCTGAGAATCTGAGGATTGGCAATAATTTTTGCATTTATCTGGATCATCTTTGGGAAGGCCTTCATATCCATCTCTATTAGAAATTCTGTATGAATAAGGAAGAAATTGAATTTCTTGATTCCATTCTTTACTGCAAGAATTTCCTTGAAAGTGGAGTGATAATATTGCTCGGCATCTTTGAACTTTCCACTGGCGTATCCGCATATTTTCCTCTGGCCATCTTTTTCTTCAAATAGAACAGCACTCCAATATTTATTGCTGGAATCAGTTTGTAGTATCTTCTTTCATCTGAAGGGATGTAGAGGGACCTGACATTTTTAGATATCTCCTTTATTTCCCCGACTGCTTCATCTTGCTTCTTTCCCCATGATGGAGCATTTTTTTTGAGCATCTCTGTGAGAGGAGAAGCGTATGTAGAGATATTTGGGATGAAATCTCTTATATAATTTAAGACACCCAAGAACTGTTGTATCTACTTTGTCGTGAGGCTGGTACCTGGAAACTTGAGTAGTTCCTGACATATATGGGGTCCTGGACTATATGCACCTTGGACAAAATGCATTCCGTGAAAATCAATCTCTTTTTGAGCAAGAACCATCTTGTTTGCTGAGAGCATGATTCTGTACTGTGTTACCAATGCCTCAAATTGACGAAGCAAGTTGACATGTTCCTCCACTGTATCACTAAATAACAGGATGTCATCAATGTAAACTAAAGAGGTATGGAGGATGGGCTGGAATATTTTTATCATGGCTTTTTGGAACAAAGAGGGTGCAGTGTTCAAACTGAAGGGCATGACTTTACATTAGAAGTGATGATCGGGGATGCAAAATCCCGTTTTGGGTCTTTCTTCAGGGTGGATTCCCAATTGCCAAAATCCAGATTTTAAATCAAACTTGGAATAACTTGAATTGGTTTATGAAAGCAGGATTTATAAGTGGAGAAGCATCTCCAGTGTTGATGAAAGCAATAACTTGAATTGGTTTATCCCATTTGGATGAATAGACTTTGAGTTCTACTTGAGGAACGACTACGAGAGCGTTCATCTCCTCTCGGGCTTCGATCATTGGTTCTGAAATTTGGTAGTGATCATTGCCTTGATCTTCATAGATATCAAGAGAGAATAAGGTTTCTTCACTAGGTTCATCATCCACAGAGAATATGGATTCAAGGTCCTCCTCTTTTCCGAGATGTATGCCAGTGTAATCTTCAATCTCTTCAAGGAGTTTGACAGATCTTCTCGATTGGGGAAATTTTTTAGTGAAATGTCCAATCTTGTGGCAAATAAAACATCCGTTTTTCTTGTGAAAATTTCCTAGTCTTCTACGTCTGAAATATTTTGTGTGTCTCTTGGACCTTGATTTCCCGTCTGGAATTCTTGGCCGTCTGAACCTCCTGAATTCTCTCCGTCACCTAGATGGCAGGAACATCCTGATCCGGTGATTAGATCAGATTTGCGGCATGCTTTGTCAAGCGCTGGATTGTGTTGGATAATTTGTTTTAGGGCAGAGCACTTCGTACAAATGTCATCCAATGCGACGAAAATAGCTTTCCTGATGTAACCAATTTGTGGGATTGTTATGGACTAAAACTTTTCTTCAAATGATGGTCATGGTTCGGCTTGCCAACAACTTTGGAACGGAAGAGACAAAGGATTGCTTTAGATTGATGTCTCCACTGATCTCGAAGTATATCTTCGCCATTTTTTGAAAATGCCTGTCAATGTCATTCCTGTCGAATGACACACACTTCATCTCGAATAGTTGTCTTCGCATTTTCTTTTGTCTTTGGCCAGTACCTCCGCAGAAAACTTCATGTAGGATCCTAATGTTGAAGGCAAAATCTTGGGAAGTAAGAAAAGTATTTTTATCTTGAATTCCAATTGAGTTCCACCAATCTCTGAGGATTCTTGAGAACCGTGAAGTGAGTTCTGAAAGGATGATATACTTTTTCCGTTCCACCAAATTTTTGGTCACCATCCAAGTATAGAAGTCTTGGATCCTTTGAGGCCATTTTGAAACCTTGATGTCATCTAAGGTGAAAGTGTGGAAACCAGTTCCAATTGGTTTTGACGCCATGGGCTCATATCTTCTTTCTGGGATTGGTTCATCTGTCATGCCTTCTTGTTCCACATCTACTTTAGATATTTCTTGGTCTCTTGGCTGGTTTACAAATATTGGGGGATTGTCGTCTTCGGAAGAGTTTGTTGTGGATTCATTGCTTGATTGAGAGCTATCTTCCATTGTTTCATCGTCTGATGAATTTCGAGATTTCGACCATGGGGTATCTTCTTCTGATATGTTTCTTGGCTGGGAGACATAGAGGCCTGGAGCCTTCTGGTCAAAAATCATCATATTTTTGAGGTTGGACCCTTTTAAACTTTCACCATGATCTCGCCTTTTCTTGGTTTGTTTTTGCGCCGCAAGAGCATCTTTCCTTTCCCAAACCATTTTTGCAATATCAAAATTATGTTCTTATTTTAAGGGTTGGGTGAAAGAGATTGGATTTTTTGAGGTAGGAGGAGAAGTAGAAAAGGTGTAGTCCAATTTAGGTGGGGAATATTCTTGTGGCGACATAGGGAAGAAGGTTGGTTTTGAGGGGAAAACTGGGGTCTTTTGTGTCTCAAAGTGGTCATTTCTTAGAAGTTGAATTTGTTCTCTGATGGAAATCATCTCCTTTTGTTGTTGTTGGAAGAATTGGAAAAATGAAGTTCTTGGCGGACAAATCTCATATTGTAAATTTGCCAACCTTAGTTCCAAGGCTTTGATTAGTCCTGCATGGGGAGACGATGTTTGCTCTACCTTTTTCTCAATTGTTTCCACTTTGCTCATCATTTTGTTTTGTTTGTGGGCCACGTTCTTTATGGTGTTGCCAACGTTGTTTAGCACTTTGTTTTGGCAGATGGAGTTTTCTGACTGCAAGTTCATTGTTGCTTTGATGTCACTTGTTGGGGGTTTTTCTCCAGTAGGTAGCACTATGTTTTTCTTGGGAATTTTTGGAGCATGGCTTATACCCTCTTTTTCAAAAGGTTGAAGTGCACGAAAATATTGGGTATGACTGGAGCTTGAAGGGCTTAGCATGAATATCTGTGGTTGTGTGGGATTTGAGGTTTCTTGAGTTGGTGAAATTTTTTGTTCAGGTGGCTTTTTGGATTCTGGGGTATGAGCTGATGGTGATTTGGGTTTGGGTGTGGTTTCACTATCCTCCCAACTTGGAGTGAATTTTTCAGGTAATTTTGGCCATTCCTAGGGTTTGTAACTAACAAGAAATTCATATTTACCTGGACGGCTTAATGAGCTAATTGAATGGTCTTTATTTTCGTATTTGGCTAGAAAATGCTTTTCAGTGGTTTTCCCTTTTTTCTTGGATTTTGGTTTGGTCTTATTGAGGCCAAATCTTTCCCAGTGACGTAGATGGTGTTCATCATATTCTCCAATTGGGTCTTCTAGATAGTCTTGGCAATGGTAACCAAGATCCCAAAGGCAATGTCCCGTAAATGGGCATTTGAACCACCAATCTCTTTTTCCTTCTTTGCCAAAATGTTGACACCAGTCATGTTCTTCCATGATACTTTGTATATTCCAGAACTCTCCGTCAGGTTCAGGGTATGTATCTGTTGTATCTTTGGGTTGAATCATTTGACAAGAGAAGATGGTTTTATTGGGTTTTTTGAGACGGGAATGGTCAAAGCTTATGCAATCGTTTTTGTCATTTCTTTTGGTAAAAGTTGGTTCACCAGATTGCAGAGATTCGTCTGGTTCCCTTAACTTTTCATAATTTGTGATCCAGGAATCAGGAAGAATTTTGACAAGCTCGTCTCTGGAAATTTGTCTGGGTATTTGGGTGCACATGGTGTTTCCTTTGGTATCATCAATATTTAAGAGTAAAATATTTTCTCCTCCTGGATGACAGAGATCCATGCCATGATTTTGGACCTGCCACGCCATTTGATGATGAAGAGTGGCTTGGATGGAATCTTTGTCTTGTGGGGCTCCTTGGATCTGGACTTGGATTTTTAGTGCTTCGATTAAGTATGGGTCATAAAGGGACATGTTGAAATTCGGGATAGAAAATCTGCGAGAATATTACCCTTTCCTTTCAGGTGCTTGACTTGAAACTTGTATGGAGAGAACCATTGACCCTATCTGAGAATCTGAGGATTGGGAATTATTTTTGCATTTATCTGGATCATCTTTGGGAAGGCCTTCATATCCATCTCTATTAGAAATTCTGTATGAATAAGGAAGAAATTGAATTTCTTGATTCCATTCTTTACTGCAAGAATTTCCTTGAAAGTGGAGTGATAATGTTGCTCGGCATCATTGAACTTTCCACTGGCGTATCCGCATATTTTCCTCTGGCCATCTTTTTCTTCAAATAGAACAGCACTCCAATATTTATTGCTGGAATCAGTTTGTAATATCTTCTTTTCATCTGAAGGGATGTAGAGGGACCTGACATTTTTAGATATCTCCTTTATTTCCCCGACTGCTTCATCTTGCTTCTTTCCCCATGATGGAGCATTTTTCTTGAGCATCTCTGTGAGAGGAGAAACGTATGTAGAGATATTTTGGATGAAATCTCTTACATAATTTAAGACACCCAAGAACTGTTATATCTTCTTTGTTGTGAGGCTGGTATCTGGAAACTTGAGTAGTTCCTGACATATATGGGGTCTTGGACTATATGCACCTTGGACAAAATGCATTCCGTGAAAATCAATCTCTTTTTGAGCAAGAACCATCTTTTTTGCTGAGAGCATGATTTTGTACTGTGTTACCAATGCCTCAAATTGACGAAGCAAGTTGACATGTTCCTCCAATGTATCACTAAATAACAGGATGTCATCAATGTAAACTAAAGAGGTATGGAGGATGGGTTGGAATATTTTTATCATGGCTTTTTGGAACAAAGAGGGTGCAGTTTTCAACCCGAAGGGCATGACTTTCCATTGGAAGTGATGATCGGGGATGCAAAATCCCATTTTGGGTCTTTCTTCAGGGTGGATTCCCAATTGCCAAAATCCAGATTTTAAATAAACTTGGAAAAATATTTGGCCTTGGCTAAGTGGGAGGAAAGAGTGAGTTTATTTAGGACGGGAAATTTATCATCTTGGAGGAAATGGTTAAGTGGCTGGTAATTAATGACTAACCTGAGTTTTTCTCTTGTCTGCTCAGCTCTTTTGTTAACATAAAATGCTTCGCATGCACATTGTGAATCTGATGGCTCTATTAGATCAAATTCCAAAAGATCTTCTCATTCTTTCTTTGCAAGCTGAAGATGATCTGGATTCATGCCTGAATGACTGGCTTTTGTTGGATTGATGTTTTCATTCTTCTTGAAAGGGAGCTTGATAAAAAACTCTTCGTTTTTTCATAACGGGTTTTTCCCTTTCTTCATGAAATCCTTGTGGGATTCAGCACATGAATGCGCAGTGAGATTTTGCTCAATCTCTTTGATTTGTTCGTCGTTGGTGATTTGGAATAGCCTTGGAATCTCAAATTACGGTTTGAATTGCTTCTTAAAAGCTATCCCGTTATCCTTGATCTGGAGTTGATCTCTAAGTTGTCTATAAATGTCGAATCCAACAATAAGATCTTTTCCTGGTACATCAGACCCTATCAGCTTGGTTCTGTACTTCAGTCCTAGAAAGAACTCAATTGTGACCGGATGCTTTGTGATGACGGTGGTAGTCAAGATTCCATTTGATGCAGTGTTAAAATCCTTAAAATGTGGCACCCATTGATCTTCAGGGAGAACAGCAGGATTCATGACTGAGGAAGCAGCTCCAGTGTCGATGAAAGCAATAACTCGAGTTGTTTTATCCCATTTGGATGAATAGACTTTGAGTTCTACTTGAGGAACGACTACGAGAGCATTGATCTCCTCTCGGTCTTCGATCACTGGTTCTTAAATTTGGTAGTGATCATTGCCTTGATCTTCATAGATATTAAGAGAGAATAATGTTTCTTTACTAGGTTCATCATCCACAGAGAATATGGATTCAATGTCCTTCTCTTTTCCGAGATGTATGCCAGTGTAATCTTCAATCTCTTCAAGGAGTTTGACAGATCTTCTCGATTGGGGACAGTTTTTAGCGAAATGTCCAATCTTGTGGCAAATAAAACATCTGTTTTTCTTGTGAAAATTTCCTGGCCTTCTACGTCTGAAATATTTTGTGCGTCTCTTGGACCTTGATTTCCTGTCTGATATTCTTGGCCATCTGAACCTCCTGAATTCTCTCCGTCACTTAGATGTGTGGCAGGAACATCCTGATCTGGTGATTAGATCAGATGTGCGGCATGCTTTGTCAAGCGCTGGATTGTGTTGGATAATTTTTTTAGGTCAGAGCGCTTTGTACAAATGTCATCCAATGCGACGATCTAGCTTGCCTGATGTAACCAATTTGTGGGATTGTTATGGATTAAAACTTTTCTTCAATTATGGTAATGGTTCGACTTGCCAACAACTTTGGAAGGGAAGAGACAAAGGCTTGCTTTAGATTGATGTCTCCATCGATCTCGAAGTATGTCTTCGCCATTTTTTGAAAATGCCTGTCAATATCATTCCTGTCGAATGACACACACTTCATCTCGAAGAGCTCTCTTCACATTTTCTCCTGTCTTTGGCCAGTATCTCCGCAGAAAACTTCATGTAGGATCCTGATGTTGAAGGCAAAATCTTGGGAAGTAAGAAAAGTATTTTTGTCTTGAATTCCAAGTGAGTTCCACCTATCTCTGAAGATTCCTGAGAACCGTAAAGTGAGTTCTGAAAGGATGATATACTTTTCCCGTTCCACCAAATTTTTTGTCACATCCAAGCATAGAAGTCTTGGATCCTTTAAGGCCATTTTGAAACCTTGATGTCATCTAAGGTGAAAGTGTGGAAACCAGTTCCAACTGGTTTTGACGCCATGGGCTCATATCTTCTTTCTGGGATTGGTTCATCTGTCATGCCTTCTTGTTCCTCATCTACTTCAGATATTTCTAGGTCTCTTGGCTGGTTTACAAATATTGGGGGATTGTCGTCTTCGGAAGAGTTTGTTGTGGATTCATTGCTTAATTGAGAGCTATTTTCCATTGTTTCATCGTCTGATGAATTTAGAGATTCCGACCATGGGGTATCTTCTTCTGATATATTTCTTGGCTGGGAGACATAGAGGTCTGGAGCCTTCTGGTCAGAAATCATCAAATTTCGGGGTTGGACCCTTTTGAACTTTCACCATGATCTCGCCTTTTCTTGGTTTGTTTTTGCACCGCAAGAGCATCTTTTCTTTCCCAAACTATTTTTGCAATATCAAAATTATGTTCTTCTTTTAAGGGTTAGGTGAAAGAGATTGGATTTTGTGAGATATATGGAAAAGTAGAAATGGTGTAGTCCAATTTAGGTGGGGAATATGCTTGTGGCGACATAGGGAAGAAGGTAGGTTTTGATGTAGCTATAGTGTTGAATTTTGGGTATGAATTTTGGGCTATAATAATAGTTGTACTGTTGGGCTATGAATTTTGATGTAGTGAAAATTAATACACAGAATTATGCTTTACTTTTGGCTTTCAAGTATGGAAATGAAATTCTAAAATGTGCAAAATCAAGTTTCTCATTTTTGGTCCATATATTTGCAAATACCTTGTTGATTACTACTAAAAATACATCAATTCCATCAAGTAATTAGTTTTTCTTTGCTGAGGTCTACTAGTTCATGTCAACCTTCCTAGAAGATGTCGAGACAGTAGTTTGTACTCTGTAGTTGTCTTCTTGATGGGAATGAAAGTTCTTGCATTTCTATCTTCTGTGGTTTTTGATCTTTTTGGAATGGATGTATATTTCCTTGGACATTGACTATATCCAGTGAATGTGAATGTCATCAAATGTGAATGTGAATGTCATCAAAATTCATTGGATATAAATCTAGTGAGTTAAAGTGTTCAATTCTATGAGCAAGTTCTCAATTGTGCATTGTTGCTTAGTGTTGAATTTAGTGATTATTGTCACTCGTTAGTGTTGCTTATTTAGCAATTATTAAACCGCAACCGTACCGAACCAAAATAAGAAATACTGAACCGTACCAAAATACTTTGGTACGGTATTTGGTATACACAATTGATAAACCGAATACTGAAATACTGAACCGAAATTCTTAAATACCAAACCGAAGTACCGAGTGCCCACCCCTATAGCTAATCCACTAATGTACTGAAATCCAGATATTTCAAGGACACATGACCACGTGACCCGATCAACGACGGTAGGCTCCCCTACTTGGCTTTAAGCCATGGACCCACAATAACTTCTCCTCCTTCGTTACCCCGATCTCGCACTGTTACTCAGCTAACTTTCCCATAAGCTCATGTTGCTCTAAGCATAATACATCACGAGTTATAAGCTCCAAATGCACACTCAACGTCATGGCAGTCGCACCATCTTCTTCGAGTGATCCAATCCTGCATTGTAGTACATGCTTCCCATTGGATAGAAAGTAAAACTTTTCATAGGAACTTCATAAGAAATCACACAACCCTTAACCTTCTCACAGGAGATGGCATTCATATTCCCTCTGCATTCCACATAACTCTTTTCGTCACATTCAAACTTTCTAAGCATAGCCCACCTGTGCAACCTCATATCGGCATCCCTAAATGACATCGCCATATATATAACCACTACAAAATCTGTTAATCCTCATGAGTCCATATCAGTCCACCAGTCATAAGAATCTATTCATTAGGGCTGCTTATCGGGCGGATTGGGCGGTTATTTACTCTTAACGGTTTGGCTTAACGGTTATCGGCTTTTAAATGTATTAATTCGTTAGCCACCCGATAAGATATCGGGTGGATTGGTATTGGTTTAGCTCTTATCGGGCAGTTTATCGGCCTAACATACATATTCACTAAATTGTGTTTTCCCTGTTGGACATGAAATAGCTGAACTTATTATAGAGCATAAATCGGAAGCAATGCAGAGGTAAGTTTAACACCATAAAAGCAATTGAGAACACTGTTTCTTATTCTCCTTTAACATTTGTTAATGTCGATGAAACACCTTCAAAAGCGGAACAAGACAAAAGAAAGCTAAGTAGCAGTTGGCCTTTCATTACAAAAGTAAAACCAACTAGAACTAGGTACTGCCGTACTGATTACTGAAGTCATTCAAATCTCAAATTCAAATGTTTATCCAGCAGAAAAGGTTCATTACCACTAGAAGAGAAAAAGGGAAACAATCCAGCATAGTAAATTAGTAAGTATAGCTTCATCTCATATCATAGCAGCCCTTAAAACCCATGATCAATCAAAACACTAACTATTTGCAAAGATAGCACTGACTATACACATTTGCAAGATTGCCAGCACCTAACTTCTTGTGCATCCAGTCAATGATATCCTGAGCAATTTCTTCACGCCCGGGCTCAAACAGAAGGTCATGCAAGAATCCATCATAAAGTTTAATGTCCTTGAACTCAGAAGCGGCCTCATTGTACAGATCTTGAGGAGCCAACGGATCAGTGACTCTATCAGCAGTTCCATGGAGGACTAGAGGATCAGAATACTTGGCCACCAGTGCTGCAGGATCCCTTGAAACAGGAATCCCCCTTTTTGTGAGAACCTTTGAACTGGTACCTAGGTGCAACCAATGAAAAAATTGGTGCCACGGCCTGCAATTGGATGACGAACATAATATTAAAGAGCGCGTGCAAAGAAGACATTACTGATCATCAGAAAGTCATCTAAAGCAGACAAACATAATCATGTAATTTCATCAAAAAGTAGGACCTTACAGTAACAATAGGATTTACAGGTTTCACACGCAATGCTGGTGAAGTCAATATGCAGATTTAGCCAGACTATGATAGCATGTACAAATATATGCGAAAAACTTCACCTACGTAGCAATAGATAAGTAGTTAAAATGGGCAGTCACAGAACAAATTGTTTGAAAGAGCAGCATTGTTCCTATGCACATCTAATTCTAAATAAAACAGGGAATAGGCAGAGTAGCTGATAAATAATTTTACCAAATATATTAACACTACACGTCAATTACGGAAGGGTCTTTTCCATTGCTGGCTAAATCTGAAGAAAAAAAATAATGAGTCTTGCGATAAATATAAGCATATCAACAACACTTATATACAACAAATATAGTAACAATATTATTACCTTGTTCAAGCCGCTCGATTTTATCAAGATCTTCCTCAACACTAATGGGTTATTTTAATTTTTCATTTCGAAGCCAATCTTGAAGACACACTAGAGCTTGCACCAATTTAGGAGTTAATGAACTCCTAAATGAATCAAGACTAAACGCACATTCGGATGCCACACTTGAAACCGGAACAGCTAATACATCACGAGCCATCTCCGTAAGAATAGGAAATCTAGCACTTTGTTTGTCCATACAAAAAGTCACCAACATCTTGAGTATGTATTTTAGCAAACTATATAACCTGACCCTGTGTGTTCTTTAGCTTATTTACAAATTAAGTGCTAAGATTACTAGGGGATTGAAGAGAAATAAAGTCCAGTCACGCATTAGTGTACCTATTTAACTCTAAATCAGATTGTTGCATACAAAAGAAGCTAAGATATATGTCTAAGGGTCTAAAAGCAAATTAATTGAAAATCTTATAACAAGTAGGAAGGAGGATATATGTTAAATTGTTAATGTATTTATTACTGTATCTTTGTGGCCAGAAGTACTTCCATTTTTCCTAACTCGAACTTCAATCATCCAGCCTTTAGGTAAGATGAAATCCTCAGCATTAATCCTTTCACGTTTAAATCTTTTTTCCTTTAAATTTCTACTTTGATCTGGTGAAGAAGTACTACTAGTTGCAGCCTTATGTGCCCTTCTATTTACCCTTCTAGGTTTAGTTCTTCTTTCCACCTGGGATTTAATACCAGATTTAGTAGCTTCTTTTTTTCCATTGACCTCAACTTTCAACATCTCCAAATCTTTATCATCACCATTTTCTTGTCAACCCCCTACTAAACCACAACAAAATCGGCAAATTCAACAACAAATAGTGAGAAAAAACTGTAAATTGAAAAGAAAAAAATGACTAGCAAACTTCTGATAATGTTGATTTTGATGGGAATCATAAGTAAGAGTACCTGGATAAGAACTTTAGAAGATAAGAAGTCGCGACTCGCGAGAGGGAGAGACGAGACGGCGAGAGGGAGACCGGTGGCTGGTGGAAGTCGACGACGACGAGGACTGTTGGCCGGTGGGCGGTGGTTGCTGGTTTAGGCGTTAGGGTTTCTATGATTTTGTCTGGAATTAGGAATTAGGAATGGGTTAGACTTTAGAGACAGAACAGAGAGAGACGGGTTTGTTTTTGTTATTCAAGCTCAAGGGTTTTAGTTTTTTTATATTTAATATATATAAATAAAAATAAATTATATATATATATATTTATATTCTTAACGGGTTAACGGATAATCCGTTAAGAAAATTTAATAATCCGCCCCCAAACCGATAAGCCGTTAATAAAAAAAATTTAATATGTTCCCCGTCCGTTAAGCCGTTACCAGTAAGCCATTAAGCTTCGGTTCGGTTCGGTTTTTGGTTTCGGATCGATTTTGAACACCCCTACACTCTATCGACATCCGTCAGACAATCTTGGAGCAATGCTCGTCTCAGTTCCTTTAGTGGAATTGGATATAGATCTTGGAGACGTAGTGTCATGCGAGGTCTATCCGTCAAAAACAAGTTAGGGTTTATTAGTGGAGAGTGTAAATCACCAGATCCTCAATCTTAAAGGTTTCGACAGTGGGAGCGATACGATGATATGGTGACGTCTTGGATTCTAAATTCACTCTCCAGAGACATTGCTGACAGTGTGGAGTATGCTGATAATGCTGTTGACTTGNAAAGCAATAGTCACATTTTGCTTTTGTACTCCCTTCAGAAGTAATAATTTCTTTAAAATGATCCCACACAACAGACCTTTTTCTCCTTTTTTTGGTTATATTTGACTCCATTGTTTGAGCTTGACTTGTTGCATTTGAATTAGAAGCCCCACTTTCACCCATCATCACCTTATCACTTTGTGTATTTTCAGCCATGTATGAGTCACTGCAACAAGAAATGAAAAGGAATGAGAATAAAGAAAGTAGTACAAGCTTCTTTGCAAGAAAATCTTCTTGTTACACTCCAAGAAAAGAAAAGGAATGAGAATAATGAAAGTAGTACAAGCTTCTTTGTTGGTTCTTGTTTAGGTGTTAGGGTTTCTCTGGAATTAGGAATTAGGAATGGGTTAGACTTTAGAGACAGAACAGAGAGAGACGGGTTTGTTTTTGTTATTCAAGTTCAATGGTTTTAGTTTTTTTATATTTAATATATATAAATAAAAATAAATTATATATATATATATATATATTTATATTCTTAACGGGTTAACGGATTATCCGTTAAGAAAATTGAATAATCCGCCCCCAAACTAATAAGCCGTTAATAAAAAAAATTCAATCCGTTAAGCCGTTACCAGTAAGCCATTAAGCTTCGGTTCGGTTCGGTTTTCGGTTTCGGATCGGTTTTGAACACCCCTACTATTCATTCCATCAACATTAACCGAAAGTCCAACGACACATTCAAAACTCAAAGCTATGTTGTATCCTAAAACGATAATCAAGCATTCACATTCCCTGTGCATTCCAAACAAATCTTTTCGTCACATTCAAACTTTCTAAGCATAGAAGTCGTCATCTCAAACGGAATACACCGACTTAGTCATTTTTCCACCAATAATGCCGCACCAAGTCATGATCCATCTTAGTAGCACCCGAAAAAATAGAATGCCATCAACTCTAAGCCTCCTCAAGGATCATCTCCCTCGAACCATCAACACTAGAAACACCAATTCATCCTTGAAGTTGCAACACACCACCATCTAAGATAACCGCTTCTTATGTACTATTTTGGAATGCCGTGTCCCTAAAGGAAAACAAATGAAGACCACCATACTGATGAGCCTTAGTGCGTTCAAACAAGGACGACAACACAATAACAGAAGAATTCCACCAAATTCGGAGATATCCAATCTTGCAACTCCGTCAGAGATGCTATAGATAAGCTTCAAAATGAAACCGCACGACAAGGAATCAAGAAAGGGATGTTCTCCTAACAGCCCTGTAGCCTCTGAAGATAAGTACATATGTCTCCGTACCAATCCGCAAGACTCTACTAGACTTGGTCATGACTAGTGAACATAAGTGAACCTAGTGCTCTGATACCAAATTGTCACGAGCCATTTCCCATCATAGGCCGTGACAATGATGTTGTTAGGTAAGCCAACAATTACATCAGCACACCAACAGCTAGTCCCAAATGCATCTCGAATCAAATAATGAAATAAGAGCCAAAATCATTCTTTTTCGTAGTAAAAAACTAATATAATTATTTTAAAAGTTTAAACGTGGTCGAACTCTAAATACGAATATCATAACAGAATATGATCAAGAACAAGAATCTAGATCCCCAAAACCCGGTATCACAAGTGCATGAGGATCTACTAGAATATATACAACACTACTACAACATTTGTCTGAAATAGAAAATAGATAGAATATAGTAAATGACTAGGACAGGGACTCCGTGTGATGCAGACCGTAACATGAAATGCAGCTCACCACAAAGTCTCCTTAGCAGTTGTGCCTACGCACATGTGAGACCACCAAATATACCTATCTCAGTACCTGCGCAATTAGTGTAGAAGTGTAGCATGAGTACTTAAATCAACGCGTACCCAATAAGTATTTAGCCTAACCTCGAAGAAATAGTGACGAGGGATCGACATCGACACTTACTATTGGTCCAATAATAATGTAATAAGAGTAGACATGTATGTAGCATAAAAGTAAAAGCAACGAAACCGATATATGTGCATAACATGATCCTCAACAGAAGAATAATTACGAAGTCCTCAAATACCGGATACTACCTCGAATGGAACTCATAATGATTAATGTCAAATAAAATCTCAAATCTCGAGTCAGGAAGACTCATATGTCGCTGACTCCCGATTGAATAAAACGCACGAGGTGAACAACCAGATCCCATAAGAGTGTGTTATATGATACTGCCGAGGTGAACAACCCGATCCCATAAGAGTGTATTACATGATACTGTTGTGGCAAATGACCTAATCCCATAATAGTTGTCACACCTCCTTTATACCTACACCCGCAAGGGTGTAAAGGAGTTTTTCCAATTAAAGGACAATCGAAACGGGATTCGTTTTATTAAAAGATTCAGAGTCGCCACTTGGGAGATTTATGGTGTCCCAAGACACCGGTTGAATCCCGAATCGAGGAAAATATGACTCTGTTTAACAGTCCGCGAACCAGAAATCCGAGTAAGGAATTCTATTAACCCGGGAGAAGGTGTTAGGCATTCCCGGGTTCCGTGGTTCTAGCACGGTCGCTCAACGGTCATATTTGGCTTATTTATTCGATTGTAGAACATGTTTTAACCTATGTGCTTTTTAACATTAAATCGCTTTTATTATTACTGTTAAAGAGAATTGCAACGTCGTTAAAACACGTCTCGAACCACATCACATAAATGCACCCGTGGTTTTTGACACATTTCAACTTCGTTGGGATTTGGATTTGAGTCACATATATGCGCACCCGAGTTTAGGAAGGTAATATTATTAAATGCCGGGCCTGAAGCAACTAGCGTATTATTAGCTTTGTGGGAAGCCATGAAATTAGCTAAATGGCACGTCCCGAGGTCTAAAACTTTTTTGCGAACATTTAAAGAGGGCCACGCGATTTGTGATTTTATTTGGCGCGGCGCACCTCATTGATTTTAAAGCCAACCTAAAGGACTACGATATTTCTATCATGTATTGTCTCTAATAAAAGAAAAGGCCCTAGTTAATTAGCATTACTAAATGAATGTTATTGGAAACAGCCCAGGGGTAGTCTTTAGCAAAGTGGCTTCAAAGCCAGCCCATGGAAAGGGAATTGGGTCAGCCCTGTTAACGTGAATTATTTAGCATTTGGGTTTGTGATTGGCCCTCAGCGTTTTTGGGCTTGTGACTGGCCCCAACAATTATTTGGATAGCTATAACTTGAGACCACAAATCTCAAGGCCATCTCAATGTCCAATTTCAACGGGGTTCCACTTCATGAACTGAACCCCGAACAATCACAAAGAAGCACAGATCATACCATACTAATTTGAATCAATAAGCTAAATAACGAGGGATACTAGATGATCAATCAGATATTTGTGCATTGAGCAACTGATTCTGCAACAAGTTAAACTCAGGGACCATTTGATATCTAAAATAAAGCTAGATTATGCATAAGATGTGATTACTGATTTCAAATGAAACCATTGGACTGCTAAAGTAGAATGAATTGCGATTTCCAGTTCATTTACAATGCTTCAAATGCCAACTTCTAACCAAGTGTAACGCAATTGTCCAAATCACAAACAGACGATAGACTATTACGACCCTAGAAACAATAACGTCCAATTTTCAATTACAAGGGGAAGATATATGACCCTAGAAACAGTTTCAAATTCATGCTATCTCTAGTACTAAAATTAAACTAACGCAAAATGAAACTATATTTAAAGCTACTGAATAATCCGAGGTTCAACAGTCCTAATTACACAAATAGTCTTAATTAATTCCAGAGAGTACTCGTTCAAANTGAAAAAAATGAGAATGAAGTATCAGCAGTAGTAAATAGCAGGCATCAGCAACCAGAATTCAAACAGCACAGGGTCAGATTCGAATCTAAACAGCCTCAACAACTCAAAAGTGAAGGAAGAAGAAGCAACACCAACGAAATGTTCAAAATAGACTCAATAGAACTCAGTAAACTTGAAATTAAACCCAGGACTATTTCGGAAACTTCAGCAACTAGAAACACCCAAAAATAGCTTGAATAAACCCAAAAACTACTTGAAGTTGAATTCAGGGACACTAGGAACTCGGATTAACAACTAAACTTGCAATCGAATCTAAAAATCTCAAGGTAACAGTATATTTTTGGAGTTTTTGTGTTGTTTCTACTTTTTTTTGATTTTTTGAAGATTTGGAATTTGAAATTCAACTTTTCAGATTTGAAACTTGCAGAACACTTTTTGGGGAAAATTTCAGATCTAGGAAGCTTGGAGAATATTTTTGGGGGGAATTTTGAGGCTCCAAACTTTGGGAATTTTTCAGGGGTTCCAAAACTTCTAAAAGAAGGTAAGGGGGATGCCTTTTATAGGCAAATTTCAGGGGGAAGCTTCTAGATTGCACTCACACCTTTTCCCCCTTTTTATTTTCAGATTTTATTCATTAGTCCCTAATTTCTTGGCTTGTCTCTCAAGTTACTGCATTAAGTTCCCGAAATTCTAAATTGAACCCCCATCTAGAAGCTTCTAGGGATTTCTAATTCAGTTATTGCAAGATTCTTATCTAGAAAGACCTATATATCCCTTGTCCTTATTCTGAAATTACTAATCCTAGTCAAACTAAACCTTGGCCCTTGGTCTCAATTTACCATGGTTGAAATTATCAGCTATAACCAAACTAATTAAAAACTAAATAACAACAAACATGGACAAACAGAAACCAATAACAACAAATTAAAATCGAATACTAACTGGACAAATTAAAACAAATTAAAACCTATGCTACTGAATTAAAATCTATACCAAACGCATTCGAACAAAGACTACACTAACTACCAAAACAGGATCAATTCTAAATCAAATCGAGGCAAGGATTAAACCAAAAGACCAAAACAATCACTGGAATAATAAAGAAGAAAATCATTGTTTTTTAACCATTCTTGTAGTCTAATTAGGTCAATACCCCAAGTTTACTAATTAATGATAAAACATGATAAGGGAAACAAAAACAGTATTCATGCCTTGAACTCAGTTTGTTTGAACAACAGAATTAAAGAAAGAAAGCAAACAAACGACAACTACCAATTTGAACAAATCTAGGTGGATTTCAGACTAAGGGGAGCAAAGGAGAAAAGCATACTGAATGCAAATACCAAGCATATTTTGTATTTTTCATCAATTAAAATGCAGAAACAAAATGCAAACAATTAACATAAAACGTCACAAAAAATCCACAAAATTGCAACTAATGAAAGAAATTATTTTGTTTGAATTTTTGGGAGTAATTCATATAGGGCAAAAATCACGTGCTCACAGCTGCCCCTCTTTGCTCGGGAACACGAAGAGTTTTCGGGCAAAGATAAGTGAGCGATACGACCGATTTTTGCCCGTTTGAACACTCCGTGTGAAGCATTTTTGAAAGATTTGACCGCACCCTGCTTCGGGGGTTGCCTACATATCCTTGGCTAAAAAGGAATCAGGTTAGTGTAGTTTGGGGAGGTTTGGTAGCTGGGACTACCAGGAGCTATGATTTCACTGCTGTTGCTGCTGCTACTGCTTGCTGACCCCCTTATTACACCGTGTCAAAATAAAAAGAAGCTAGCCTAAGCTATGATCTATGAATTACAAAAGTCCTATCTATGTCTTGATCTTGCGGTTCTCGTTGCCTTGAACTTGTATCCTTCCGATGGAGTTCTTACGTTGTTGCCTTGAATTGTGATCGGAAATGTTTTTCCATTTCTCCGAGTGATGCTTGACTGCTGAAATTTGAAATATATGCCTCTATTCTCCAGGCAGGCTCCTGATTGCTGACACTTGAAAAGTATTCCCTTGTTCTCCAGGTGGGCTCCTGACTTACACAAAATAGACAAACTAAGAAAATTTTCTGCCCCAGATTGGTGGCTGGGCACATCATGTTATCAAATATTAAAAATTTGAAAGCTAAAATTTGAATTGTACTTCCCTTGTTCTCCAGGTGGGCGCCTGATTGCTGAAACTTGAAATGTATTCCCTTGTTCTCCAGGTGGGCTCCTGATTGCTGAACTTGAAATGTATTCCCTTGTTCTCCTGGTGGGCGCCTGACTTCTGAACTTGAACTGTATTCCCTTGTTCTCCAGGTGGGCACCTGACTTCTGAACTTGAAATGTATTCCCTTGTTCTCCAGGTGGGCGCCTGACTACTGAACTTGAAATGTATTCCCTTGTTCTCCAGGTGGGCGCCTGACTTCAACAAAATAGACAAATAAAGAAAATTTTCTGCCCCAGTTTGCACTAGGAAGATTTGTGAGTTGCTAGCAAAATATAGATCACCTAAGCTATTGATGCAATGATGAGAATAAAACTAAAGACTTGATTGGAATGTACGTCTCCTATGAGTAAAACCAAGGACATTTGACTAGCAAATTCATCATACTAGGTTTTCTATCTTAGGAGAATAATTCATCAGACTAAGATTTTGATCCTAGGAGAAAGTTCATCAGACTAAGATTTTGATCCTAGGAGAAAGTTCATCAGACTAGGTTTTCTATCTTAGGAGAAAAATTCATCAGACTAAGATTTAGATCCTAGGAGAAAGTTCATCAGACTTGGTCTTCTATCTTAGGAGAACAATTCATCAGACTAAGATTTTGATCCTAGGAGAAAGTTCATCAGACTAAGATTTTGATCCTAGGAGAAAGTTCATCAGACTAGGTTTTCTATCTTAGGAGAACAATTCATCAGACTAAGATTTTGATCCTAGGAGAAAATTCATCAGACTAGGTCCCTTTTTGTTGTAATCTNTAAAATTATATTACTCAATTTCCAAATACCATAAATCCTAATTAGATGCAAACCTAGACAATTAAAAGTATAAATGCAAAAGGAACCATTTCTGTTATTTTCTTTATTTTAAGTAACTTTACTACTAGTTAATCCTAAAAATGTGAAATTAAATCCTAAATGCAAATGCCAAGTATTTTTTGTATTTTTTCATTAATTAAAATGCACAAACAAAAATGCAAACAATTAACACAAAATGTCACAAAATCCACAAAATTGCAAAATAATAAAAGAAATTATTTTGTTTGAATTTCTGGGAATAATTCATATAGGGCAAAAATCACGTGCTCACAGCTGCCCCTCTTTGCTCGGAAACACGAAGAGTTTTCGGGCAAAGATAAGTGAGCGGATACGAGCGATTTTTGCCCGTTTGAATACTCCGTGTGAAGCATTTCGAAAGAGTTGACCGCACCCTGCTTCTGAGGTTGTCTACATATCCTTGGCTAAAAAGGAATCAGGTCAGTGTAGTTCGGGAATGTCTGGTAGCTGGGACTACCAGGAGCTGTGATTTCACTGTTGTTGCTGCTGCTACTGCTTGCTGACCTCCTTATTACACCAAGTCGAAATAAAAAGAAGCTAGACTAAGCTATGATCTATGAATTATAGAAGTCCTATCTATGTCTTCAAACTTGATCTTGCGGTTCTTGTTGCCTTGTGAACTTGTATTCTCCCGTTGGAATTCTTTTGTTGTTGCCTTGAATTTGTGATATGAGATGTTTTGCTATTTTTCTGAGTGATGCTTAACTGCTGAGACTTGAAATGTATTCCTCTGTTCTCCAGGCGAGCGCCTGACTGCTGAACTTGAACTGTATTCCCTTGTTCTCCAGGTGAGCGCCTGACTGCTGAACTTGAACTGTATTCCCTTGTTCTCCAAGTGGGCGCCTGACTTCAACACAATAGACAAACAAAGAAAATTTCTGCCCCAGTTTGCACTAGGAAGATTTGTGAGTTGTTAGCAAAATGTAAATCCCCTAAGCTATTGATGCAATGATGAGAGTAAAACTAAAGACTTGACTGGAATGCACGATCCTGTGAGTAAAACCAAGGACATTTGACTAGCAAATTCATCAGACTAGGTTTTCTATCTTAGGAGAAAAATCCATCAGACTAAGATTTAGATCCTAGGAGAAAGTTCATCAGACTAGGTTTTCTATTTTAGGAGAAAGATTAATCGGACTAAGATTTAGATCCTAGGAGAAAATTCATCAGACTATGTCTTTTTGTTATCTTGCTATCAGACTAAGATTTTGATCCTGGGAGAAAATTCATCAGACTAGGTCTTCTATCTAAGATTAGATTAGGTCCCTTTTTTTCGTTATCTTAGGAGAAAAGTTCATCAGACTAAGATTTTGATCCTAGGAGAAAGTTCATCAGACTAGGTTTTCTATCTTAGGAGAACAATTCATCAGACTAAGATTTTGATCCTAGGAGAAAATTCATCAGACTAGGTCCCTTTTTGTTATCTTAGGAGAAAAGTTCATCAGACTAAGATTTCTATTTGGAGAAAAATCCATTAGACTAGGACTTTTCATCCTAGGAGAAAAAAATGTGAAAAGCAATGGCAGCATTTTATGCACGCTAACAAGACAGGCAAGGGCGAAGATTTGAGAAACTGCCCTTTTGTCGGCTCTCCTCTTCTTCCTTTCTTTTTCTTTCTTTTCTTTTTTTTTTCTTATTGTTGAACCAACTTTCTTGCACTGCTTTGTTCCTGTTTCAAACAAAGAAAACTTGTGAGTTTAAAATGTGGTGGTTAGTTTGTGGCCTTGAACTTTGAGGCCGGCTACTTCTGCATTTGCCAAGATGACTGATTTCCACTCGAAGACCTTGCTTGTTCCCGATATCCTCTACTTGTTGCATTGCATGAACTGGCATCCCCCAACCCTTATGTCTCATATGAATCCCAAAGCACGTCTATTGCTCCCACTTCGTGTACATGATGTTCTTTCTTGACCTAACCACTGGCCTCGGCCTTGAAGTTTATTTTTCCTTCACCCGCCTTGATAACTGATTATCACTTGGAGACCTTGCTAACCACTTCCTTTGTTACCCTTAACGCAGAAAATACCTCTGATCCGTTCACCAAGCACCCTCCATCTGATATGTACCAAACCTTTCGTGTTTTACCGAAAATACCTTTGATCCATTCACCCTAAACCCTTTCATTTGTTGGTTGTTCATGAATTGACAAATACCAAGCCCTTGCATTTCACAAGGATCCCAAAGCATGTAGATTGTTGCCAACTCAGTGTGCCTGCTGTTTTTTCCTGACTTATGACGATTTGATATGCTGGCCAGATACCGTTTTGTTCAATTGGAAAGCTGGTGGCAGATTTTGAAGTCATTTCTCACTTGTTATGACCACACAGACTCAGGAGGCGGAAGTAAACAAGACAAAAGGAACAGAGTAAAGGACAAAGGAAAGAGATGAGTCCTAACAAGAAAGCTGCGAAGTAGAAACCTATCAGATGTGGATACCATCTCTAATGACCATGACATGCAACTGCCGCCTACTCTGCCAAGCAAATCTGATGTTCAGCTCTTGTCGTACCTTTTCGCCGTGAAACTGGGCTTCAATGCTCTGCTTATCCGATCTGATTCACAATCCGTTTTTGACTTGTAGTGCCCGGAGGGTTTTCACCATCAAGCCTCTCTCATTTTGGTCTTTCTCTCATCTCACTATTGCCTTATGGTGCCTGTGAAGGTTTTCACCAATAAGACTCTCTCATTTTGTTTTCTCTCAGCTTTCATCGCCTTGCGGTACCCGTGAGGGCATTTATCATCAAGACTCTCTCATTCTTCATTTCCCTTGTTTGGACCGGAGTGTTGCCCCTGATATGGTTCACCTCTACTCACTTTACTTGGCATCTCTCGAAGATTAATCAGAAGGTCTTTCTTTGGACCGTAATGCAGGCTTTTGGACAGGGTTAGGAAGAAAGGGTATCAAAGGCTCAAAACAATTCAACATCGGCTCAAAATTACAACTTTCGGAATCATATTTCTCACAACAACCACAACTTCTGCCCCGGTTTCTTTCTTTGGGGACTTTTGGATTTTTATTTGGTGTGACTGAACCTCTTTTCCTTTTCTTTCTTTTCATTTCTTTTCTTTTCCTTCTCTTTTCTTTTCTTTTTCTTTTCTCTTCTTTTTTCCTTTTCTTTTCTTTTCTCTTCTTTTTTCCTTCCTTTTCTTTTCTTTTCTTTTCTTTTTTCTTGTCTTTTCTTTTTCTTTTCTCTTCTTTTTTCTTTTTCATTGTTTTTCTCTTGTTTCTCCACTTTCTTTCCCCGTTCGGGCTTACGAGTTTTATTATTGATTCCGAAAGAGGGGTATGCAAGAAAATAACCGAGGCTCAAAGGGGTAACAAAGGATAAAGTGTTTGGATAGCAGAACAAAATGCCTTCGTCATTTCAATCTCCAAAACATGCCAAGTACAAACTACACAATTAAACAAATATGAGGAAAACATACGTAACATCTTTTGATTGCACCAGAATTACTAACCATATCCACACATTTGCCTTCTACATTTGTCAATTACCCAGCACCATTGGACAACAATCTCGGTACCACGAACGGCCCCTGTAGACTTGGGGCAAACTTGCCTTTAGCTTCAAACCGATGCGGCATGATGCATTTCAACAGTATTTCTTTATGTTCTATCTGCCCCGGTTTCACTTATTTCCCTCAAATGTACCTATCATCTTCAACATTGTCTCATTGCTTCATTACTAAACTGACTTTTAACCAGGCTGAGAATTATGCGTGCATGTCATGTCACTAAAACCAGCATGAAAAGAACTGTAAAAGGAGAAGAGAACTAAACAAAATGACTAGAAATGGCAGGACACAGACAATTGCATTAAACTGACGGTGAAAGGGTTTAAACAACAAAACAAGCAAACTAGACTAGGGTTACAACCCTTGAACAAACCTAGACGGCACTAAACAAACTATTACGACTAAACAAACAAGGCAAAGTGAAAGGATAGAAGGGTTTGAGTCACAAGACAGTATCCGGATTACAATCCTGAAATAACCCGGATAACAGAAATGACAACAAAATAAACCACCAAAACTCCACTCCGAATGACCAAGAAATGGAGCGTCTTCCCAATTATCAAGCACGGCATCTTAGCCACTGAGTTTCGTACCAATATTGCTAGAACCTTCACAAGTCTTCATCACGCTGTTCTTAGCAAACTACTCTTGGGTTCCTTTTGCCGGCTTGTTCTCACGCTCAACCTCTGATAACGCTAAAACCTTAGTAGCATGTGGCCCTCCAAGGATCTCAAGAGTTCTCATGTTCCTTTTTAAAATAAATCATACCCACCATATGCGTCTCATTATGCAACGGAAATGGCCTTCGGCTAGTGTTTGCTGCATCTGGACTTTGCACGACAATGTCGCCTGCATCAATAAGCTTCTGAATCGCATTCTTCAGATTCCACTTTATCTATGTCATGCCCCGGGGCATCTGAGCAGAATGTGCACCTTTGAGAAAGATCAAATTTCTTTGGAAGAGGATTCGGCGTTTCTATCTGAATCGGCTTCAACATGTCCAATGTCCTTAACCTCTGGAACAGACTGGCATATGACTCTCCCAACGGAGTGAAGGTTTTCTTCTTCCGTAACCTCTCATTCTTAAATGCTGGATCGGGCTGAAAACCTGATCCGGGGTGCTTTTGGTAAGCTCGCGGGGGTAGATATGCATTTTATGGAGCTGGGTACTGGGAATGTCATGTGCGACTTTGGGATTTCTGTAAAGAGAGGTAGCGCCTGGGAGAGTCATCTAGTGCACACGGATACCCGTGGGGACGACGTCGAGGCTGGAAGTGTTGATCAGGAAAACCTATCGGATCGTCTTTTCTGTTTCTCTTTCTTCCACCCAAGCTTACTGGAATGGCTTCCGAACAACTCAAGATTTTGCCTGACTTAATCCCTTCTTCTACTAGCTCCCCCATTTTTAATACATCATTGAAAGGCTTTCCCAAGGCCGGGATCAAATGACTGAAGTAGGTGGGTCCCTGGGCTTGTAGAAAAAGCTCAACCATTTCTTCTTCGCCAATCGGGGGGCTGACTCGAGCAGCTTGCTCCCTCCATCTGAGCCCAAACTCGTTAAAGCTTTCCTCCAGCTTCTTTTCCATCTTAGATAGCGATGAGCGGTCTGGGTAACACTCGATTTGCATTGAAAGTATCGGACAAAGTCTTGAGCCATGTCACCCAATGTAAGCCACTTATCACCATCTTGACGAGTATGCCAGTCCAAGGCTGCCCCAGCCAGGCTCTCACCGAAATACGCCATCATCAAGTCATCTTTCTCTCCAACAATCCTCATTTCGTTGCAATAGACCCTCAGGTGGGCTACCGGATCTCCACGCCCATCATACAAGTTAAATTTTGGCACTTTGAACCCCGCGGGCAGGCGGACGTCATGGGGCACAATCAGTTCTTTGCAAGTCATGCTACCCTGGCCTCCCATTCTTCGCTTGTCCCTTAAGGATAGTTCTATGCTTTTCAGCTTCTTGGGCGTCCCATCTCGTCCTTCTCTTCCTGTAACCTTTTCCTATCATGAAGCTCATTCCAGGAGCTCTTCTTGTATGAAGCAAGGACCCTGTGGGCAACCTCTGGAGGGTGATATTGGGCATTACGAGCTTTGAGTGGGTATTCATTGTTTGGGGTAGTGGATATGACAGGAGGGCAATATTGGGGAGAAGTAACTGGAGGATGAGTGATGGAGCTACTAGGGTGGTTGGGAAAATTGTGATAAGCGGGTGTATCTGGAGAATATGGAGGATCATCCGGCATTGTGTTGGGAGTTTGGGTAAGGGCAGCATCCGAAAAAATCGGTGGTGGCGGGGATGGTGCCCTCCCAGTCATCCAGGCTTGATACATGTCTGCCATGTGTTGTCTTAACATCCGCACCTCTTCAACCAACCCATTATCCCGTTCAACCAACTACTGTCGGGCACCGGTATCAACCAACTCAGTTCTATTGTTGTTTGCCATTGCCTTTTGTCCTTGTGTTGTAAAGAAGAGTTACCACTTTAAAACCACAAACCAACCACCTGTCTGGAATGACATGACAAAATGAAACCATCACGTTAACGTTAGGGCATTTAACATATTGGTACCCGCACATTTGGGGAGTGAATGCACCTAGGCAGTTAACAATTCCCATTATGCTTTTGATCGGTCGCATTCTTCATCCCGGCCTTTTCCTTATTTCCAATTGCACACTTTCTTTTCTTTTTTTTTTCTCCTTCTTCACTCTTTCCTTTGTCTTCTCTTGTTCCTATTCTCTCCCTTTCTCGATTTTTCCTTTTCTTTCTTGTTTTTCCGCTCTTTTTTTTTTTGCCTTTTTGTTGTTTTTCCTCTCTTTTCTTTCCTCTTTATTTTCTTTTTGGTTATGGTCGAATCCTATGGAGACTGCCTACGTATCATGACCCCGCATGAATCAGACCAAGCGTAGTTCTTGCAAACAAATGCGAAAATAAGGAAATAATTTTTGGGGAATTTTTCTCAATTTTTCATTAATAACAACTGCGATTACAAAAGCTACCAGACTATTTGTTTTTCCTTTCCTCAAAAAGGGAAGTTACAAAAACAGACTCAAAAATAAAAATACAGACTCGATTAACTAGGAATACATCAAAGCTTCAAACCCTGGGGCCCGCGGGGCATCACTCGGCATCGCCACGGGCCTGCGCAAGACTGAGAAGGTTTCAATGTCAACTGGGTCATCCTGGACAAGGAGTTCTAAGGAAAAGTGTGACTATTTAAAGAAAGCTGACTTATTGTGACTTAAAATAAAAGTGGCTATTTTTCAAAAAATTTATTTAAGAAAGCAAAGACTTGGTTTTGCAAATACGGCCTCTCAACACTTCCGGGAGGGAGATTTTAAGGTTGTGCCCGCAAACCGTTTAAAAATGACTCAGGGTGGCTGTTCTTGCAAAAACAGCCTTCCGGCGCCCTTTTGGGGACATTCGGCTTATTTTAAACAAGAATGGCGGCACCCGACTTATTTTGACAACAATTAAAGTTTTGGTATTTTTGGCTATTTTTGCAAAAGGGTGGTTGGACCCGATGAGGGTTGCCTACGTATCTCACATCCGGTGAGAATCAAACCAGCGTAGTTCGGTCAAATAAAACTAACTATCTTTGAAAACTAGACTCTTTTTTTTTTTTTTGCAAATACACTATTTCTGAAAGCAAGACTCTTTTTTATATTTTTTTTTCAGTGGCAAATAAAACAAACTAATTTGAAAATAAAACTCTTTTTTTTCCATTGGCAAACAAAACAAACTAAAAAAAAAATACTTTTCTTTTTTCTTTCATTTTTCTCAAAAATCCGGCAGAATTTCGGTACTACTTGGACATTGGTTTTTCTAATATAGGTAATTAACTCTCTACACTGCTATTTTCTCTTTTCCCCTTTTTTGTTTTTTCAATTTTTCCAGATATTCAAAGCCGGTCAGCATGCGAGTCCAAAACAGATAAATGCACAAGTAGGATGCATCAGGATGGTCCATTATTCCGGGTACACCTGTCCTAGACGGACCCAACCCCTGTGTAGAGTCCCCTAAGTCATATGCACGTGATGCAAATAAGCGTTCCTACTAGGGATCCGGCATGAGGTCAAGTTATTCTAGGTTCAAAACCTGGGTATATGTTCTAGACTGTGCACCCGAGCGGACAACTCGAGTCGAGGAGGGGGCTACGTACCGGGAACCAAAAGGCCATCCGGCTTAGTAACTTGTCCGGCCTCTTTCTTACTTTGAGGTATGACACTAACAGAATAGGGAGTCTCCACCAGTGAGCACATCCCCGGAGGTGAGAGGAGAAAGGTTTCGCCACAGTTTATATACAATTCAAATAATATCAAAGCGGTAAAAAGCAATATTTTGCACATTTAGCACGAAACATGTAGGAAAATCAAATAAAGCCAAATACAACAATATATCTAAGCTCGAATTCTGAACCCTGAACCAAAGTTCTGGGTTCTTATCCCCGGCAGAGTCGCCAGAGCTGTCACACCTCCTTTTTACCTACACTCGCAAGGGTGTAAAGGAGTTTTTCCAATTAAAGGACAATCAAAACGGGATTCGTTTTATTAAAAGATTCAGAGTCGCCACTTGGGAGATTTATGGTGTCCCAAATCACCGGTTGAATCCCGAATCGAGGAAAATATGACTCTGTTTAACAGTCCGCGAACCAGAAATCCGAGTAAGGAATTCTGTTAACCCGGGAGAAGGTGTTAGGCATTCCCGGGTTCCGTGGTTCTAGCACGGTCGCTCAACTGTCATATTTGGCTTATTTATTCGATTGTAGAACATGTTTTAACCTATGTGCTTTTTAACATTAAATCGCTTTTATTATTACTGTTAAAGAGAATTGCAACGTCGTTAAAACACGTCTCGAACCACGTCACATAAATGCACCCGTGGTTTTTGACACATTTCAACTTCGTTGGGATTTGGATTTGAGTCACATATATGCGCACCCGAGTTTAGGAAGGTAATATTATTAAATGTCGGGCCTGAAGCAACTAGCGTATTATTAGCTTTGTGGGAAGCCATGAAATTAGCTAAATGGCACGTCCCGAGGTCTAAAACTTTTTTGCGAACATTTAAAGAGGGCCACGCGATTTGTGATTTTATTTGGCGCGGCGCACCTCATTGATTTTAAAGCCAACCTAAAGGACTACGATATTTCTATCATGTATTGTCTCTAATAAAAGAAAAGGCCCTAGTTAATTAGCATTACTAAATGAATGTTATTGGAAACAGCCCAGGGGTAGTCTTTAGCAAAGTGGCTTCAAAGCCAGCCCATGGAAAGGGAATTGGGTCAGCCCTGTTAACGTGAATTATTTAGCATTTGGGTTTGTGATTGGCCCTCAGCGTTTTTGGGCTTGTGACTGGCCCCAACAATTATTTGGATAGCTATAACTTGAGACCACAAATCTCAAGGCCATCTCAATGTCCAATTTCAACGGGGTTCCACTTCATGAACTGAACCCCGAACAATCACAAAGAAGCACAGATCATACCATACTAATTTGAATCAATAAGCTAAATAACGAGGGATACTAGATGATCAATCAGATATTTGTGCATTGAGCAACTGATTCTGCAACAAGTTAAACTCAGGGACCATTTGATATCTAAAATAAAGCTAGATTATGCATAAGATGTGATTACTGATTTCAAATGAAACCATTGGACTGCTAAAGTAGAATGAATTGCGATTTCCAGTTCATTTACAATGCTTCAAATGCCAACTTCTAACCAAGTGTAACGCAATTGTCCAAATCACAAACAGACGATAGACTATTACGACCCTAGAAACAATAACGTCCAATTTTCAATTACAAGGGGAAGATATATGACCCTAGAAACAGTTTCAAATTCATGCTATCTCTAGTACTAAAATTAAACTAACGCAAAATGAAACTATATTTAAAGCTACTGAATAATCCGAGGTTCAACAGTCCTAATTACACAAATAGTCTTAATTAATTCCAGAGAGTACTCGTTCAAAATGAATTGTGCAACTAAGTGTCAAAACTAGTGATGACTACAAGGAAAATCCAAGTGAAACAACAAGTATTTCTCTTCATCATTTGATTCTACAAATAGTTCATACATGTTGATTCAGACTTCCATATCACTTGAGTCATAGAAGTGTACCTGGAATCGAATCAGAATAAAGGAGGAAGGAATTAGTAATGGCAGTCAACAAACAGCAGTTGCAACCAGCAGTTGCAACCAGCAGCCACAGAAGCAGTTTCAAACCCAAAACAACATCACAGATACCCAGGGATGAACTATAGAAGAACAACACCAAAAAATGATCAAAAATAACTTGATTGAACCCAAACCCACTCGAAGTCAAACCCAATAAACCTCTGAAGTTTCAGCAATCAGTACACAAGGAACATTTAAGCCATTTTCCTCTTTGAACTAAGCTAAAATTCAGAACAGTAGCTAATACTTGCAATTGATCTATGAAAACTCAACGTAACAGTACTTTTTTTTGGAATTTTCTGTTGTTTTTGTTGTTTTTTTTTTGGTTTTTGAAGATTTTGGAATTTGAAATTCAAGTTTCAGGTTGAAACTTGTTGAACACCTTTTTTTGGGGGGGGGGGGGAATTATTAGAGGCTGAAAACTTTTTGGAATTTCCAGGCGTCTAAAACTTGCCAATGAAGGCAAGGGGGCTGCCTTATATAGGCCAGACTAAGGGCAGCCCTCCAATTCTTATTTTCTTTTTAGTCCCTCCTTTGTTATTCAGATTGGTCCTCTATTTACTGACTTGTTTCTCAAGTTAATATCCTAACTTTCTACAATTTTCAGTTTGAACCCCATCTAGAAGCTTCTAGGAAGTTCTATTTCAACCTACAACATTCTAACCCATTTACCAAATGCCCAAAATATCCCTGAATACCCCTGAAATTACTAACCCTATACCAAACTAGATATCACCCTCTTTTACTCTAGTTAAAGTCAACTATAGCTAATCAAAGGGTTGAACTTATTCAGCTATATCCAGTCACCCTAAACTAAACCTAACACTTACTTGAAAACAATCAATGAACTAGGAACAATTACTTAATCACAATTATGCATTAACAGGACTTAAATCGATTACTTAGACTAATTAGAATAGCTATTGAACAAACTAACTTCTGCACAATTACTGAACAAATACGGATTCAAAACACAAAATCAAACCATTAAAAAAAACTGATCGATCCCAACCTTAAAGAATTCAAACGAACAAATTATTATTATCAGAAGAAGAGCAGACATACCAAAATTGAATCAAAACTAACAGAAAATCCAATTGAACTGACATTTAAACGTTTACACTAACAGAAGTAAAATCATATCATGATTAAACTGAACTAGAAAACAAAACAGCACAGAAACTAAAGCCATATTAACTATCACCAAGAACACAATTGAATTAAACACTCATGAAAACGAAGAAATAATAAAATCGAGAATAAAACTCACTGATTTAGACCAGCTTGAACGCCTACATGGACTAAAGTTCTTCAAACCCTAGATTCAAGATTTGTGGGCTTGCACTTGGATTCGATGGATTCCAGCTTGAACTTCAGAACGAGGAGGTCTAGGAAGGCTTGGGGTATGATTTTGGGACCTTTTGGAAGAATTAGGGTTTTGAGTCAGATTTTCAAATCAACATTCGAGCCGTTCGGTTGTGGTTCGAGGAAAACTAAAGCTAGATATGGAAGGCGGAGGAGGTGAGGAGCCTAGGATGTAGATTTGGGGTCATTCGGAGCAGGTAAGATTTTGGATCGGGTTTTCGATCCGATATTTGAGACGACTGGTGATGAGTTGAGGTAAATTGAGGGTAGATTTGGGGAGAGGAGAGTGAGGAGATATCAGGGTGTTCGTTTGGGGCCGGTCTGTGATGGTGCCGCCACCGGAGACGGTGGGGATTTGGGGGCGGCTAAACTAGGGTTTCTCTGAGGAGGGTGAATGAGGAAGACGGGTTTGAGGGGGGGGGTCATGGTTCGACACTTATATATGAAGATTAAATCAGTTCCCAGCCGGTGGATCAGAGATCCTCGACGGCTGGGATTTAAGACCATCGAAACGGGGTCGTTTGGTTTAGTAACGGGGCGGACCGGATTTGGTTTGGGCCTGGATGGACTGGTTGGGCTAAGATTTATCAATTAAAATGGCCCAATTTTGGGTCTTCATTAGGACAACCCACTTTTCTTTTGTTAATTGTTTTCTTTCCTTTTCATTTTGTATTTATTTTTCAATCATTATTTATATTTTTCTGATTTTTATTAAATGCCAAATCAACAACTAAAAACCCAAATTAACTTCTAAAATTATATTACTCAATTTCCAAATACCACAAATTCTAATTAGATGCAAACCCAGACAATTAAAAGTATAAATGCAAAAGGAACCATTTCTGTTATTTTCTTTATTTTTAAGTAACTTTACTACTAGTTAATCCTAAAATGTGAAATTAAATCCTAAATGAAAATGCCAAGTATTTTTTGTATTTTTTCATTAATTAAAATGCACAAACAAAAAATGCAAACAATTAACACAAAATGTCTCAAAAATTCACAAAATTGCAAAATAATGAAAGAAATTATTTTGTTTGAATTTCTGGGAATAATTCATATAGGGCAAAAATCACGTGCTCACAATAGTGTGTTACATGATAGTGCTGAGGTGAATGGCCCGATCCTATAAGAATACTGCAGAGACGTTCATCCCGATCCCATAAGAATGTGAAACTTTGACGGAACACTAGCCCAACTCATGAATATATGGGTGAGTAATGAAATTCAAAAAACTTTCGGACAAATACCTATATTGCAGGAGAAATCCGTAAAAGGAAGTATAATTTCCGCGACTAATTAGGTAGCGCGTCAAGTATCGAAAATATCAAGGTTCGATACTCTATGCAAGTCTAGTCTCAGGCTTAAATAATTACTAGAGCATTTAATCAGGAAAGAATAGCTCAAATAGTACAATTAAAACATGGTGTGAGTCTAAGTCTACCCGGACATAATCAAGAATCTAGCATACGTACGGACACTCGTCACCACGTGCGTAGCTCCCATGACATGTAGCAAGTAACAGATATGGCACCTACAGGGTAAATTACATCTTAAAAGGTTAGATAAGAGACTTACCTTACTCCAAGTTTCAATAACCGACTCTAACGTCTCTCTAACACCTTGAACCCATGCCAAACGATCAGAAAGTAGTCAAAGAATGTGCAAACCAATCAAAATATATTCAAAGACTCATAAGTTAACAATTAGAAACAATCCCCAACTCCACACGAAAAGTCAAGAAAGTCAACCACCGGCCTCGTACGCTCGTACTCCAAAAGATTTCGAGGATAAATATTACCCATAGCACTACAAACTCCAATAAATGATTTATTCTCAATTTTCATGATCAACACTCAAATACCATTTCTAGGTTTTTAAAAGAATCCCATAATTTCTACCAATTTTCATATTTAAATACATACATAATCCATGTGTTTAACTCACAACAAGTGGGAATCACTTACCTTATGATAGATGATAAAAATAACTCCACCAGATCGCCTTAATGAGTTGAAATGAGCTAATTCTCGATTTGCTAACTTATATTCTGCCCGGCTCCTTCCTCTTTGTGATCGCAGAAATACAATCGTAATCGCGAAGGCCAACACTATCAGCGCTGGAATCTCCTACTACGTGATCACGTGATCGTGAAAATAGCAACCTAGACCCACGCAAACACGAGATGAGTACTGCGAATGGGAAGGCCAAAATCTAGCCCCCAGAACTCACAGGTACGCGAACCCGAATACTCACATGCACTCATGAAGCTCAAGCTTCCACCCAGTCCAGCCCTTGCTACACATCGCGTTCGCGACTCTCACCATGCAAACGCGAAGCACAACTAGATCACTAACCGCGATCACAATCGCAAACCCCCAATCGGGATTGCAAAAAACAAAAGTTTCCCAGCACTACCTAACACTCGGTGATCGCGATACACACCACTGGCACCAAAAACAAGGAACTTCAAATCAAAGGGAAATGGTCTAAAACCATCTCGAAACACACCCAAGGCCCGCTGGACCCCGTCCAATCAGACCAACGAGTACTCATACCTTATCAAAACTTATTCAAAGGCTCGAAATACCACGAATAACGTCAAAGCCATGAATTGGCAATTAAAATACTCCTTTTAACTTTCAAACCTTCGAACATCGTCAAACGCGTCCGAATCATAATTAGACATTTTGGATCGCGACCAAACTTCACACAAGTTCCATTCAACAAAAATAAACCTATCCAAGGTACCAGAACACCGCCCAAAGTTTGATGACACCAAAGTACACTCCAAGTCAAACTTAGTAAATTCGAAAACCTTCAAAATGCCGATTTTCGATGATAAGCCCCAAATCACTCCTGGACCATATGATACTCAGCCCGTACATACGCTCAAGTCCGAAATTACCTTGCAAAACTATAGGAACCTTCAAACCCCGGTTACGAGTTTTTTTACTCAAAAGTCAAACCTTAGTAAACTCTTCCAACTTAAAGCTTCCGAATTGATAATTATTCCTCCAAATAAAATTGGAACTTCTCATAAATCAAAACCAACTACATGTACAAGTCATAATACATAAATTGAAGCTACTCAAGGCCTGAAATCGCTGAACGACATGCTAGAGCTCAAAACGACCAGTCGGGTCATTACAGCAACATTGTCCAACTAACAAAAATAGTACAATGGAAAATAAGAATATGAATCAAGGTCTACGCATGGAATACAGATCTACCTTGAATTACCTACCAGGTATCTACTAAGCACCTCTAGGAATCCGCTTGTATCGATATTCAGATCAGTACAAGAAGTGCAGAAGTGTAGTATGAGTATAAACATTCTAATGTACTCGGTAAGTGTTGAGACTAACCTCGAAGAGGTGGTGATGAGGCTAATACAAGACAATAGTCAGTTTTATATATAAGTAGAACCACACGAGGCTTAACGGAAAAAAAGAGGCAAGCATTAATAGTAACAAAGTGTAATGACCCAACCGGTCATTTTGACTCTAACATTTTTGTTTGGCAGTTTGAGACTTTGAGTAGGTTCATATGATTCACTATGAATTGCATTTATGGTTACTTTTGATGTTTGAGAAGTCTGGGGTTGATTTGGAAGTGTGAAACTCAATGTGGAAGTTTTAAGTTGGAAGAGTTGACCAAGATTTAACTTTTGAGAAAATGACCTTGGAATTGGGATTTGAAGGTTCCTATATTTTTGTAAGGTTATTTTGGACTTGGGCGTATGTTCGAGTTGAGTATCGGGTGTCTCGGGAGCAATTCAGCGCTTATTGTCGGAAGTTTACATTTTAAAGGTTTTTAAATTTGCGAAGTTTGACCGGAAGTGGATTTTGGTGTTATCGGACTCCCATTGTGGTTTTGAGACCTTGAATAGTTTTATTTAGTGGATTTAAGCTTATATGTGAAGTTTTGACATAATACGGAATGTCTAAGTGTGTTTCGGATGCGTTCAACAAAATTTGAAGGTTTGAAAGTTAAAAGAAGGATTTTGATGGTTGATTCACCGTTTTGATATTATTAGTGGCGTTCCAAGACCTTAGATAAGTTTGGATAAGGTATTGGGACTGGTTTGTATGATTGGACGGGTTTCTGGGGCTCTCGGGTGTATTTTAGGGTACTTTTGGACCATGTTGGAGTGTTTTACTATTGTTGCGTGCTGGTTCTGGTTTTGTTCTTCGCAAACATGATGGGAAGCACGCATTCGCGATGAAGCATATGGGACAAATGTAATGGTGTGCTTCGCGAATAAGGTGGTTTAGCTGCGAATGCAATGGGAAATCGGGTTGCTGGAGTTTGTGTTACGCGAACGCCATAGGAGAGTCGCGAACACAAAGAAGGAACTAGGGACCATGGGATTTTGTCCTACACGAACGCGAGGAGGAGGCAACTGGGTTGGTTTCACTTCGCCAATGCGGCTGGGAGACCACGAACATGAAGCGTTGGGACAGGAAGCCTTCGTGAATGCGACCAGAGGCCTGCGAATGCGATGAAGGCCCTGACATAAGCTTTAAAATAGTGAGCTTGGGGTTAGGCTCATTTTATCCAATTTCTCTCTTATTGAGGCGATTTGGAGCGATTTTGAAGGGCATTTTCATCATCTATCACAAGGTAAGTAATTCTAATTTGTTGTAAGTTAAATATATGGATTATATATGCATTTAAATATGAAAATTAGTACAAATTGTGGGATTTTGAAAGAAAACCTTGAAATAGTATTTTCGAGTATTGACAACGAAATTGGACATGAACTCTGGAATAAATTATATATTTGAGTTCGTGGTGCTATGGGTAATATTTATCTTCGAGAATTTTTGAAATCTGCGGGCATGGTCCCGGTGGTTGACTATGTTAACATTTTGTGTGGGGTTGATAATTTTTTCTAATTGGTAAATTATGAGTTTTTGATTATGCTTTGATTGGTTTGCACGTTCTTTGGCTAGGTTCGGACCGTTTGGCAATGGTTTGAGGTGTAAGAGAGGTGTTGGAGCCTATAATCGAATGGTGGAGCAAGGTAAGTCTCTTGCCTAACTTTGTAAGAGGGAATTATCCCCGTAGGTGCTACGTTTGCCACTTGATATATGTTATGGGAGCTACGTATGTACAAGGCAACGAGCGTCCGCGTATGCGAGATTTTGACATGTCCGGATAGACTTAGATTTATAGCATGCTTTAATTATACTAGTTGATTTAGTTTTTTCCTATTTAAATGCTTTAATTCATGCTTTATTCTGATACTAGATTCTTCGTAGATTACCGAGCTTTACTATTCTAGAGGCTGGCCATGCTACTTGATTAGCTGTGAAATTTATACCTTATCTTAAGAATTTGCTCCCATATTGTACTTATTTGTCTAGAAGTTTCATGATTTCTTAATTAGTAAGTATGTTTGAGAGTAAGGCTAATGACCCATTGAAAGTTTCACTATTCTTATGGGATCAGGTTGATCGCCTTAGCACTACTCTTATGGGAGCGGACAGTTTGCCTTGGCAGGATTATGAGATATACTTAAGGATCGAGTTGTTTGTCCCTCGGAAGTATTATGAGATACACTTATGGACCGGGCTGTACGACCTCAGCAATATCATGTAACACCACTCTTATGGGATCGAACCATTCACTGTGGTAGAACTATGAAATATTCTTATGGGATCAGGTCATTCGCTTCGGCAATACTATGAGATACTCTTATGGATCAGGCCCTTCGCCTCGGCAGAATTGTGCGTAATATTTTGATAGGTAGTTAGCGCATAGATGAGTATCCTGACTTAGATTTGACATTTTCACCTGATATTGGTCATACATATTCCATTCGAGGTAGTATTCGGTATTTGAGGATTTCATATTTATTCTTCTGTTGAGGTTCATGTTACACACACACACACACACACACATATATATATATATATATTCATTGCTACTTGTATGCTTTATACATGTCTACTTTTACTTTAATTATTGGACCATTAGTAAGTGTTGATGTCAACCCTTCGCCACTACTTCTTCGAGGTTAGAATAGATACGTACTGGGTACACATTGATTTACGTACTCATGCTATGTTTCTACACTAATTCTGCAGGCATTGAGACATATACATTTGGTGGTCATACAGGCGCATACGCGCAACTGCTGAGGAGACTTTGTGGTGAGTTGTTTTCTATGTTACGATCAGCATCACACGGACTCCCCTTCCCATTCATTTATTGCATTCTCTCTATTTCCTATCCAGACAATTGTTGTAGTAGTAATGTATATTATAGTAGATGCTCTTGCACTTGTGACACCGAGTTTTGGGATTGTGGAACCTTTGGTCGTATTAGTTGATTTAGCATTACGCTTATAGTTCGATCATTGTATGAACTTCCTTTGATGATACCTAAAATCTCATGATTGGTTGAGAAAGTTTTCCGATTATTTTGATTCTCAAATTATTTTAAGATATATTGTTGTAACGACCCAGCTGGTTGTTTTGAATATTTGAGCCTCGTTCCCCTATTTGATGCTCCCCGTATGTTTATTTGGTGTTATGTGACTTGCGAGGATGTTTAGTTTGGTTTCGAGAAGGTTTTGGAATGAATTGGAATTCCATAGTTGGAAGCTTAAGTTATAAGAGTTGACCAAGGATTGCCTTTTGTGTAAACGTCCTCGGATGGGTGATTTGATGGTTCTGATAGGTTCTTATTTTAATTTTGGACTTAGGCGTACATCCGAAATCGGATTTGAGGTTTCTAGGTTGATTTGCCTCTAATTGGCAGAAGTTGGAAATTTGAAAGTTCGGAAGGTTCATAGGTTTGATCGGGAGTTGACTTTGAGGCTATCCGGGTCGGATGTGGTTTCAGGAACTTGGAACAGGTTCATTATGTCATTTGGGACTTGTGTGCAAAATTTAGAGTTATTTCGAGTTGGTTAGACGTGGTTCGGCATGAGTTTTAAAAGTTGAAAGTTGATTAGGTCATTAAGCTTGAAGCTGAGGTCGAAGAATATTGCATCGGTGAAGGTTTAGCAGAGAGGTCAACTGGTTGAGGAGGCGACATAAGAGACCAAGCGTGATATGCGGAGCAGATATCCTTGCCTTTTTTATGTCCTAGGTATGATTCTAAACTCATTCAAGGACAGACGTTTTTTAAGAGGGGAGAATGTAACAACCCAGCTAGTCATTTTGAGTATTTGAGCCCCATTCCCTTATTTGATGCTCCCCTTATGTGGATTTGTTGTTATGTGACTTGCGGGAATAGTTGGTTTGCTTTCGGGAAGTTTTTGGAGTGAATTGGAACACTTAGTTTTGGGGTTGGAAGCTTAAATTATAAGAGTTGACCAAGGTTTGAATTTTATATAAACGACCTCGTATGGGTGATTTAATGATTCCAATAGGTGATTTTGGACTTAGGGTATGTACGGAATTGGACGTGGAGGTTCTTAGATTGATTTGGCTCTAATTAGCGGAAGATGGAAATTTGAAGGTTTGGAAGATTCATAGGCTTGACCGGGAGTTTAATTCGAGGCTACCAGGGTTGAATTGTGATTCCAGAACTTGGAATTGGTTAGATGTGGTTCGGCATGAGTTTTAAAAGTTGGAAGTTGATTAGTTCATTAAGCTTGAATTTAGGTGCGATTTGTAGTTTTGATGTTACTTTGTGTGATTTCAGACCTCGAGTAGATCTGTGTTATATTTTGGGAATGGTTGATATGATTGGACGGGGTCCCGAGGGGTTGGGGAGTGTTTCGGATGGATTTCGGATCATTTGACCTTGGTTGAGCTACTAAAGATTGCTGATGATTGGTGTGCTTTGCAACCGCGGAGCAGATTTTGCGATCGCGAAGTCTTATTTTGGGGTAGTGGCAGTTTATTCTTTGTGTTCGCGATTAGTATGTCGTGTTCGCGACCAAGGCATCGCATTCGCGTAGAGTAAGGCGGGATGGAGGTTGGTAAGGTGTTTGGCCTTCGCGCTCGTGGGAGGGTGGCCGCATTCGCGTAGGCCAATGGAGCTTTGTTCATTGCGTTTGCGGTCTAGACACTGTGTTCGTGAAGGGTTAATTCGGGCTGGAGCTGGTTTGTGCTTCATGCACGCGAGGCTTGGACCGCGTTCGCGAAGGGTATCACTGGGCAGGATTATAAGTTGTCTAATTTCGGGACTTAGACCCATTATTTCATATTTTGAGCCCAAGATTTGGAGAGGGGCGATTTTTGGAGGAGAGTTTCACACAAGGCAAGCGGGTAAGTGATTTCTACTTGATTTAACATTATATATTGTTTCTCCGTGAATTATTACATATAGAATATGGGATCTGAAAGAGAAATTGGGGATTCTGACAATGATTTTGGAGAGTGAAAATGGAGATTTAAACTTGATTCGGAATCAGAATTGGCTGAAACTTGTATATTTGGAGTCGTATTCGAATGGATAGTCGAGATTTCTAACTTTTGTCGGGTTCCGAGAAGTGGGCTCGGATTGACGTTTTGGTTGACTTTTTGCAATTTGATAAAGACTGGAGCATTATTACTCTGAATCGATTTCTATAGCTGTGTTTGATGTTATTGAGTTGCTTTTTGACTAGATTCAAGCCGTTTGGAGGCTGATTCGCGTGAGGAGGGCTTTTTGGAGATTAATTCACGCGCTTTAAAGTAAGTAATATTTATAAACTTGATTTGAGGGTAATTTCCCCACTGGCTACGTTATTTGAGATATGTTGGGATGGACACACATGCTAGGTGACGGGCGTATGTGCGTACACCAGGTTATTCATGATCCGGGTAGACCTTAGGCTATTATGTGCCTTGTTTGCTATCATGCCCCGTTATTTCTTTGTTTTTCTGTACTTGTATGACTACTTAAGATATTATTCATGCTTGAAATCATGTATAGGATATGTGCTTATCTGTTTGAGACATGATAGGGCTAATCTTGCTATATTGAGTTGTTTGCCTTGATCGTAGTCATATTCTCAATCATGATATTACGCTCATGTATTATACATCTGTATCTATGCATTCCTTGTATGTTATCTCACATGTTGTTGATGCCCTTATATGTGTGATACGATTTGAGATAAGTACTATGAGATTTAAATATTTGAGACTTGAGGGGTCGATAGCAGAGCTTGGGTCATAGAGCTGATTTGGTATTGAATATGAGGTGACGCGTACGCCAGCCCCACATTGGGTTGAGTGGTATTGATTGTGAGGTGATGCATTCACTAATCACATCCAAGTCGCACGCCAATAAGGGATATAAAATGGTCGTTAGCAATAATAATTATCCAACGCGAGCTGGGGTCGAACCTCAAGGAGTTTATAAGGGTGTTACGGTAAACACTTAAGTAGGCAACTTGATGTGGCTTAATTTATCTTTCAAATACAAGTGGTGTATCAAATCTACTAATTGAACTAGGATGCTTTTAAGAAGTAAAATAACAAACACTTAATAATAAATATATTTAAGAAGTTGCAACACATGAAAAAGCCTAGAGTTATAGTCCTAACCTAGGTGTAAATGTAATGAGTAAAGTCAATTATGCTTGCTTGTCGGTCGGGGTTGTTATGACTCTCAAAACTTAAGTACTCACTCAATTCCTCTCTATTAAAGAGTGATTATCCCCCAATTTAGCTTTCTCAAGTCTAATTGGGTAGTTATAAGTGTAATTAATTATGAGCCCAAGTTGGATTATCTCTATCTCTAGTCCAAATCTGTTAATTAAACTAATCAATCCCTTAACTAGTTTAATTCCTTGTTAGCCAAGTTTTCCTAGGTAAGAACAAGGTCAAAAAGGCATGAATCAATGTTTGTAACTATAAATTCTAATTTTTAAGCATAAACAAGGCTAAATAACACTTGACCTAATTATAAATAAGCATAATATTAATGACCCATAAGATTCACACACTAGGGTTGGACTACAACCCTATATAAAAATCTAGCAACTCATACTACAAGCCATGAAAAGAGAAAAATAAGATGGAATTAAAGACATAAAATCAAAAATAAAAGAAAAAGTGGAAGATCTTCTCCAATTGTACCTCACACTTGCTCAAAATAGCTAAAAGTAACTAACTCTAAGCTGCTACAGTGAAAAGATGCCCTACAAAAACTATAAAGTTCTATTTATAAGGCTCCAAAATCTTTGACAAAAATACCCTTCAAAGGGTTTGCGGCTGCCAAATAGATTCTGTGGTCTGCCTTTCGCTGGGTTGACGTTGCATGTGCTTTCAATGGGTGAAGTTTTGCAGTCGCACTTCAAGTATTGCGGCCGCACATAAGCTTTTGCGACCACATTTTTAGTTCGACGGACCACATTTGAGGAGGCTTCAAAATCGTCCAACTGCTCATTCTCTGATCTTTTAAGTTATCAGAGCAAACCATTTTGCGGATCAAAGTGCGACCACATATTTTCTTCTGCGGACCATACTTTTCCTAGAGTCCCTGAAGCTTCAGTTCTCCTTCTGCGGTCGCATTTCTTCTTTTGCGGCTGCAGTTGTAATTCTGCGGACCCCATTTTCTCTGCACTTCTCATCTTCACTGGAATGGCTAGAATCATCTCATTTTTTAGTCATTCTTCTTCCAAGACCTTATCCTTTTCAGCGCACCTGCATTCAACCATTTTTATTAGATTAGGGGACAAAATTAGTACTTTAAGACTAAAAACTGTAGCAAAAGGGCACCAATAAGTGGTAAAATTCATACTTATTAACTCCTCCAAACTTAAGTCTTTGCTTGTCCTCAAGCAACTAGATTAGCACTCTCTTCCCCACACACTATGGTCAATTCAAAGAGTCACCGGCAAGTTATTCATACTCAGTTGGGACCAACAATTATACACAATACTCATGCATTTTAGAAAAGGTGTCAAATTTTCAAAAAGATACATCTTGATCATCTCACGTAATTCTAGTGTGACATTTTGAGCCTCAAGGATTAACTTCATTCATTATGGATTCTTGTTCTTTCATGCTAATCATGGTGGACTCCAAAATCTTCCTCTTCTACCTTCTATTAGCATTGAACTACCTTCTATTAGCATTGATCACTTCAAGCTTCAACACTCAGTTTCCATTGCATCAAAGGTATCGCTCTTCTCTTACAAAGAATGGTTACAAGTTAAGCTTCACGTACCATAGGCTTGCCCCTCATGTATATCTCCACTAATGTATGCATACTGAGTTTAAAATCAAATAAGACTTCCTTCGGGTTGTATCGAAATATTTTGGTTAAGGTTAGGATAGTATATGTGATACAAGTGGTTATACATTTCATTAAGCACTTCATTTATCATTCTTTGGTACAAATTTTTCCATAAAACATCATAGATGTAACCCTTGGAGGTTATTCATATTTTTGGATGCTAGAGAGACTTGCCATCACTCCTTGTTGTCAATTTCATTTATGTTCTTCCTTGATTTTAGTATAGAGATACTTGGCTCACTCTATAACATCAATTTCCCTTTTTTCCCTTTTTGGGCCCCTTTTTGTTTTTATTGTTCACAATACTTGCTTTTATTACTTTTTGATGCCTTGGTATCTCTTTAGAATTCTCAACTATACCCCTAAACTTAGGCTTTAAGCCACGTGATAATTATGATTGCTTAGGAAGGTTCGGATACCAAGAGGAGATTATGATCACAAATAGTGAAAAGCTTGTAGCAGGTTGCCAAAAGAACAAGGCTAAAAGCTTAAAGAGGGTTGACTAGGGATAATGATCATAGGGTGTCAATGAAAGCTCAAACGGTCAAATCCTATAATTATCTTTCAAACTAAGAAAACTTAAAATTTTGCCTTGAAGCACATTCGGGACAAGTTCTAGACGATCCGCTCAAGAACTTGGACTAGCAACACAATTTTACCTCACCTCTCTTGCAAATAGACCGTAAAAGAAGATAGAGTCTAAAACCCACAACGATCACAATCGAGTTGTATGATCTCTATGGTCTACTTAACCACCTAATAATTCTAAAAGATAACACAAGAACCTCAAAGTCACTTTACTACAGTTACTTCCTCAAACACGATTCACAACCTTGTCCCAAATCTAAGGCTGTCCAACAGGACGGGGCGAGACGGGACGGGACGGACTTTGACCGGGACGGTGGCGGGTTGGTCCTTAAACCGGATGGGATAAATGGGGCAACCTGGTAGGCCCATCCCATCCCACTAACAAACGGGATGGGAAGGGACAAGACGGGATGTGGGGCCTAAGTGGGCCTTTTTTTAAAAATTTATTAAATATTGAAGCATTAAATATGGCAGCGGTTAATTTTTTTTATAGATAGCAACGATTATTTTTCTAAAGTTGACAATGACTAAGTTTTTAATGTTTGCAATAGCTACTTTTTTGACTTTTTTAATAATCTTAAAACTTAATAAATTATAAAGAAACTAAGTAAAGAATTATAAAATACTTGTAATGAAATATTTTAGTAATTATAATAGACTTATAATTTATTTAATATAATCTCAAGCTATAGAATAACTAAGTAAGATAATTCATAAAACAATTCAAGGCTAAAGCCTTTTATTTTATTATTAGAAGTTTCAAATTTCACATACAAATACAAGTCTGTTGAAGAGTACCTAATCTACGCAGCCACCTTCTAGAAAGGGTTCTGTTGGAACGAGGCCTCTTGGTACCTAATTACAAATTATCATATTAATATTTGTAAGCTCCTACATAGCTTCGTTGTAACTGATCTATAATTTCTCTCAGAAATTATTCTGGAATTGGCAATGTTGCTTGATATTCTAGAATTGGCCAAAGGCCCCTTTGACAAAAAATAAATAAATAAATAAGTAAAATAAAATAAAATCACGCGGGCTGGAGGGCTTGCGAGACAGGACAAGACGTTAACGAGCGGACCCACCGGGACAAAATGGGCAGCCCATCCCATCCCATGTCCCGTTTAATATGGGCCCAGTTCCCTTTAATAGTTAGTGGGCTGGGCCGGGACGGGATCGGGACCGAGATGGGCCGGGCCGACCCTGATGTTCTAAACGTCAATACCACACAAGAGGGGGGTGATTTGTGTGGTACCCAATTTCGCTCTAGAAGAACCTGGTTCTTCTAGGTGTACTAACTACTACTGTTTGCGGAATAATAAGTACATAAAATAAAGAACAGAGATTTTTACGTGAAAAACACCTGGCTCAAAAGGTAAAAAAACCACGACCTACTACTCAGTAGGATTTTCCCAAACTTCCACTAAAATCATTGAGCCAAAACAGCATTTACAAAACTCTTTGTAAACCTAAGGATCAACTCTAATCCCGTTGTGGCACACAGCCTCAACTATTGCGACAACTTCAAGTTAGCTTATAACTTGAACACTCTAGGTACCTAATACAATTGTTTCTATGAAAGCTGAAAGGTACAATTTTAAACCACCTACTACAATTGAACTAGAATAAAAGAAACACAATGGAACCGATTCTTCTATCTCGTTCAAGTAGCTTCAGGAGTGCACACTCAAATCTCACATAAATTGCTTGCAAAATCGCCTTGCTCTTTTTCTCTCAATTTAGTTTAACTTCTGCGTATGTGCAATACATGTAAAAGAGAACAATCACTATCTTTTAATAGGTTTGTAATCAGAGTTTGATTGGGACTCAATTGCTGATCTTCTATCGTAGTTGGGTCCTTGAAGATCTCAAACTCCAACACTATCTTTATCCGGATTGTGTTCTCTTCATATAAGGAGACTTTCTCCCCTTATCCAATATGCAACCTTTTCTATCAGATCAGGAGATATTGCCTCTTGATCAGTAGGACTTATCTCCTTCACGTGCATCCCACATGTATAGGTTGAGCATGACTGTGCTTTACACGATGGACCTGGTCCATGACTGAGTTCATTTGTCATTATTCAAAACTTCACCTGTTCTTGGGCCAACAAATTCCCCCTTTTTGATGATGACAAACTCTGTGTGTTTTACTGATTCGAAACCTGTAAGAACTCAGCTTAACCATCAACACTAAATTAGAAAATTCACTTATCATCAAGGACCAGGTTAATTAGGTTATAAACATCACTTAATTCAGAATATGTAAAGCACAAGATCTCTTCCCCCTTTTGGCATCATCGAAAAGTTGCATACACAATGTGAATCCCAGATTTTAATAAATACTCATGGCCACTGGGGAAACTGCAAGTGCAATCATGGTGCAATCATCAATAATCAATAAACATATTTAAACTATGAAGGACAGAATAAGCATTGAACAAGAGAAAACAGCAGTTGTCATTGATAGAGATATGTTGCCACCAACAATCCACAAAAAGAAAGAAAACATTCAACCATGAGCAAAAAAAAAAAATCCCTAATCTGGGTCACTGGGGTTACTAGACAAGTTCAGGAGACAAAGGCTAGGAGTCCTAAGGCTTGGAGGAACTGGAGGGTTGGGTTTGGAGAAGATTTAGCATGTTCTGAAGAATTCCATCATTCTTCTCCTTTTCTTTGGCAAGCTCAATTCTAAGACCATCCCTCTCAGTTTCCACTTCAACCACACGAGCCTTGAGCCTAGCAATTTCAGCATCCTTAGCTGCACATTCCTGAACCAAAGACTTTGCTGTTGATGGGTGTCTTCAGAGATGAACCAGGTTCAACTGGGATGGCATGGACTGGATAGTCACAGGCAAGAAGAGTTTTGATGCCAAAGTGTTCCTTGCTCGAGGCCATTTCCCATTTCTTCAGAAACACATTTAGCCTATCCAGAACTGTGGTCAATATGAAGCCATATGGAGTAGCATGAGCCTTGGAGCCATTTATGACCCTGTCTAGCAATTTGACAATGAGGGCAGGCCAGTTGATTTGCTTTCCTCTCTCCAGGCACTCCATAAGAACCAGGTCCATGTAGTTAGCAGTGTGCCTTCTCTCCTGCCTGGGCAATAAGCACTTGTTGACAAACTCAAACACAACCTTGTGCTCAGGCCTCATCTCACTTTTCTGCACCGCCCTGGCTTCATTCACTTCCTCTGAATCACAGAACCTCTTGGTGATTTCAAGGGCAGAAGGGAGGGAGTCCAGGCATGGCCACCTTTGCCTAGTATAGTCATCAAACCCTTCAGAGGGTATGTCCAGAATCTCTCCCAGTTTCTCTGCATCAAACTTCACTGGCACTCCCTTCACCAGGCTACTAACAACTCCATCCTTAACAGCAGCATTTGCCATAAACTCAATCAGCTCATTTCTGGCTAGCCTACCATCCATATGAAGGACCATGTCCTTCCATCCTTGAGCAGCTAAAGAATCTACCAATCTCATCATCCCTGGTTCCACCAGGTCCTTCAATAATCTACCTTTTAAAATTTTCCTTCTGCCAAACATGGCAAACCTGTCCTGCTCCTTCTCAGATTCATTCTCTTCTTCTTCTCCACTCCAGTCATCATCATCTGAAACTTTTGTTTGTTTATCTTTCACTGCAGATCTTGTCCTCTTGGCTAGTGTGAGTTCAGCAGACACAGGTGCAGAAGAAGACTTCTTGGAGGAAGTCTTGGGCTTTTTAGGCTTAGGTGTAGGAACCTCTTCTGTTGTACCCCTTTCTTGATGGACCAGTTCCATCTCCTCTTCCTCAATAAGTAACTCTGAGGATTCTGCAATCTTCCCTTTTCCCTTATCCATTTTCTTTTTCTTACTTTCTTCTAAGGCTTTTTGTAGATCAGCTTCACTCTATTTTACCCTGCTTCTTGTGGCTCTACCCCTAGGCACTAAAGAGGCAGTAGGTGTTGGGGATGAAGCTTTTCTTTTCTTGGAAGGCTTGGGAACAGTTGGGGCTTTTGTTGTGGGAGCTCTGCGTTTCTTTGGGTCATAGCTTGCCCCAACCTTTTTCAGTAGATCAGCCAAGGTTTCTTCAGTAGATGAAACAGGTTCATCTCTTTGCTTGCTCAGATGAACCAACCCCTCAGCCACTTCCCCAGAACCACTTCCCCCTGACTTCATGCCACTCGCTTATAATCTCTATTGTGTAACCCCACATATAGCAAGAACTGCTCCCTTCCCATTTCCCCTCTCTTCACCACATGCACCCTCTCTCTCTTTTTCTTTTTCAAAATTCTTTTTACCTCCACTCCTATGTCTCTCAGGCACTTCAACATCCCTAATAGGACCAACCAGAACAAACCTAGTTTCTAAGTTTCCACTCACAGATGAACTTACCTCAGTAGGGGATTCTTGAGTCTTCTCAGAGTTAGAAGACCCATGTCCTTCCCCCTCAGTAGCTGATTGATATGATTCTGATTTAGAGCTGGAGTCTAAATTGGAGTTTTGCTTTGCTTCATTTGGCTTGCTTTCAACCTTTCATTTAAATCCTTCCTTAGAGCCCCGATGCTACAGTTTTTCGAGAGAGCATTTTCTGCCTTCGTAGCCTAGGTTTTGGAGATACACTGGGGGGAGTAGATGAGGATGAATTTGAGGGAGAAGGTGGTGGAGGAGTTCCAGGATTTTCTTATGGTTTAGACATGATGGTCGATTTCTTGAAAGACTTTGGAAATTTTGGGAGAAGATGGCAATTAGAAGTGAAGAAGAGTTTTTGACGGTTTAGGAATTATGATGAAGACTGGAGAGATGGTGTGTATTTGAAGAGAATTAGACATTTAATAAGTAACGGCAGCTTTTTCAGGGGTCAAATAGAAGTCTAATCAAACTGAATTTCCAGAATTTTAATGATCAATTTGGCTTCCCTAGATATTAGGCAAAAATTACGGTTTAGAGTTCTAGATGGACGGAACTGGTTCAGTGCCAACGGATAGAATTTTTCTAGGAATTTGACAAGTATAGGACTTTTACTCATGATTAAAACGTTAATCTTTCTGATTGTGCAGAGTATAGAAAACATACCTGAGCTTTCATATGAGCCCATACTGATGAACCAGGTTCTTCATTTAGAACTCTCTTGAACATGCCTCAAATGCCAAAATAGAGAAAATTTTGTAAAAGATCAGTGAGTCATATAAACACATGTCACAGGAGTATACTAATTAAAGTATGAAGCTGAGTAAGAATTAATCTAGATATTTACACAAGTTCAGAATTCCTAGCCAAACAAAATAATTTTTTTTCCATCAATTTTTTTTCATTGTGAATTCTGAAGTGGACCTATTAGGTGATCTTAATCATCCCTAATTCCAACCTGTTCCTCTCAAAGTTTTCCCTACTCAGTGCTTTAGTGAAAATGTCAGCAATTTGTCTATCAGTAGCACATAATTCTATGGAGATCAAACCTTTCTCATAGTTATCTCTTAAGAAGTGGTGCCTAACATCTATGTGCTTAGTCCTCTTATGATGAATAGGGTTCTTTGTCATACTTATAGCACTAGTGTTATCACAGAATATAGGAATTCAACCAACTTCAATGCCAAAATCTACCAACTACTGTTTGATCCATATCAATTGAGCACAACAAGAAGCAGCAGTAACATACTCAGCTTCAGCAGTAGATAAGGCCACTGAATTTTGCTTCTTAGTAGCCCATGACACAAGACATGAACCAAGGAAGTGTGCCATACCTGAGGTGCTCTTCCTATCCACTAGGAAACCTGCATAATCAGCATCAGCATATCCTACTAGATTGAAATTACTACCTTTGGGGTACCAAAGGCACATATCAGTGGTGCCTTTCAAATATCTTAGTATCCTCTTGACAGCAGTCAAGTGAGACTCTTTTGGATTGGCCTGAAAACGAGCACAAAGCCCTACACTGAAAACAATGTCAGGTCTACTGGCAGTAAGATACAAGAGTGAACCAATCATACCCCTATACAACTTTTGATCAACTGATGAACCAGGTTCATCAATATCTAATTTAGTGGCAGTTGCAATGGGTGTGTCTATTTCTTTTGATTCTTCCATTTTAAACTTTTTGATTAGCTCTTTTGCATACTTCTGCTGATGGATCATGGTTCCATTAGGACTTTGTTTGATCTGCAAGCCTAAGAAGAAGTTAAGCTCACCCATCATACTCATTTCAAACTCACTCCCCATTAGTTTTGCAAAGTCCTTACTTAGCTTATCAGTGGTGGCCCCAAAGATTATGTCATCAACATATATTTGTACCACAAGGAGATCATTACCTTTTTCCCTTAAGAATAAGGTACTATCAATTTTACCTCTTTTGTAACCATGTTCAAGCAGAAATTTGGACAGTCGTTCATACCATGCTCTTGGGGCCTGCTTGAGTCCATAGAGAGCCTTGTCTAACTTGTACACATGCTCAGGATATTCCTTGCTCTCAAACCCTGGAGGTTGTTTCACAAACACTTCTTCTTTTAGGTAGCCATTCAGGAAAGCACTTTTGACATCCATCTAATAAAGAGTGAATTCCATGTGTGCTGCAAAGGCTATGAGGAGTCTGATTGCCTCTAGTCTTGCAATTGGAGCAAAATTCTCATCATAATCTATGCCCTCCTCTTGGTTGTAACCTTGGACCACCAGTCTTGCCTTGTTTCTTGTAACTGTTCCATCTTCATCAAGTTTGCCCATTTTGTACCAATAACTGATCTATCCTTGGGTCTTGGAACTAGATGCCAAACTTGACTTCTCTCAAACTGATTGAGTTCATCTTGCATTGCATTGACCCAATCTGTATCCTGCAAAGCCTCAACAACATTTTAGGTTCAATAAGAGATAAAAAGGCATCAAAAGCACACAAATTCTTTAATTGTGATCTAGTTTTGACTCCAGATGTTGGATCAGTGATAATGTTCTCAATAGGATGAGAACTTTGATACTTATGAGGTTTCACAACCAAATGGTTCATACTAGATGTTTCTCCCATGTTCTGTTGCTTAGGAACAGGGTCATGAACAGGTTCTTTTAGAGGATTTATTTCAATTCCTCTTTGATTAGTTCCCCCTGTCAGGTTGCCCTGAATAGAAGAACCTGTTCCATCACCTGTTCTTTCTTTTGGTGCCAGTTTGACTTGTGCTGAGGCTTCAGTCAAATCCTTTACCAATCCAATGGCTTCATCTTCATGTTCCTATCTCTCAGAAAGAATGTTAGTTTCATCAAATACTACATGCACACTTTCTTCTACACACAAAGTTCATTTATTGAATACTTTATATGCTTTGCTATGTGAAGAATATCCCAAGAATACTCCCTCATCACTTCTGGGATCAAACTTACCTAGGGAGTCTTTTCCATTATTGTGCACAAAGCACTTACATCCAAATGCCCTAAGATGGGATATATTTGGTTTTCTCCCTTTAACTAACTCATAGGGAGTCTTCTCTACAAGAGGTCTAGTCATGCATCTATTTATAATGTAACATGCAGTGTTTACAGCCTCTGCCCAGAAGCTATGGGGCAGCTTACTAGAAAGAAGCATAGTCCTAGCCATGTCTTCAAGAGTCTTGTTCTTTCTTTCAACTACTCCATTTTGTTGAGGAGTCCTAGAGGCAGAGAAGTTATGATCTATGCCATTTTCATCACAGAATTCAGCAAACTTAGCATTTTCAAATTCAGTTCCATGATCAGACCTAATGGATGCAAGTTGATTTCCTAATTGTTTTTGAGTTTTTCTAACAAAGGTAGTAAACATGTCAAATGCTTCATCTTTAGATGTTATAAATAGTACCCAGGTAAATCTAGAATAATCATCAACAAGTACCATTACATATTTCTTTCCACCTCTGCTCATGGTTCTCATTGGACCACAGAGATCCATATGGACCAGTTCCAATGACTTGGTTGTGCTTACCATTTTCTTGGTTTTGAAGGATGATCTTACCTGCTTCCCCCTTGCACAGGCCTCGCAAACTTTGTCTTTCTTGAACTTGATGTTAGGTAACCCTATCACCAAGTACTTAGAGACTAATTTGTTTAGCTGATTCAAACTAGCATGACCAAGTCTTTATCATTATCCAGCACACTTAGGCAGGTTATTTCATTTTCTGAGAGAGTAGACAAATCTACAATGTAAATATTGTTAACTCTTTTTCCCTGCAAAACAATCTTGTCAGTGGTAAGGTTAATCACAAAGCATTTAGTAGAGGTGAATACTACAAGGTTACCTCTGCCACACAGTTGTGACATACTGATCAGGCTGTATTTCAAGCCATCTATCAAGTAGACATTCTCAATGGAGTGAGATTCTGTCTTACCTACCTTTCCAACCCCAATAATCTCACCTTTCTTCCCATTTCCAAAGGAGACATTACCTCCCTTTAGGTCCTCAAGTGACAGGAACTGGTTCTTGCTTCCAGTCATATGTTTTGAGCAGCCACTATCCATGTATCATATTTGGCTACTTCCCTTCACTTGGACCTGCAAAAAGAAATCAGGGGTTAGTCTATAGGCAAAGGGATAAATCAGATTCCTTCTAGCCCATTCAGGCAGCCTATTTTTTTTTTGAACAAAAGCTTTGTTCTTTTGACTGGCCTTTTCTTTTGCATTACATTTTTTTTTTAATGGCCAGTCTTGCCACAGTGTGTGCAGATTTTGTTCTCAGGAAGAATGAGGTACTTGCTTTTAGGATCCCACTTAGGTGCTTGAGTCCCATAGCCAAGTCCTCTTTTGTTGCTACTGTGATGTTCTTGTAGCCAGGAGAGTGCATCAGAAGCCTTGTTCCATTTACAAGTTCTGTCTAGTTCATGTTTTATTTTTCCTAGATCTTCTTTTAATACTCTTATCTGCTCATCCTTCATGTACAGCTCATCCTTCATTTTTCCTAAGTTTTCTTCTAGGGTGAGATGTGTGTGATCAGCTTTCTTCTTTCCTATTCCTAATTTCAATTTTAAGTTATCAGAAGCCCTTGGTTTGTTGAAGGTTGTAACTCTTGAAGAACCATTTCCTCTCATCAGGTACTTTTGAAATCTCTTGTGATCATAGCCATTTCCTCATCCTCCAGATCTGAACCTTCAGCAATTCTAAGAGCCAGACTTCTTTCCTTCTTGGGTGCATCCATTTTCATGGTTTGCCTTCTCAGTTCATAGGCAGTAAGGTTTCCAATTAGTTCATCCAGCTTAAGGGTAGAAATATTCTTTGATTCCTGAATAGCAGTAATTTTTCTTTCCCAAGAGACTGGCAGAATCCTTGTTAAAATCTTCTCAACTTTGTCTTCTTCAAGGATAATCCTTCCAAGAGACTTAAGTTCATTTGTCAATGTGGTGAACCTTGTATACATCTCTTGGATGGTTTCTCCTTCCTTCATAGTGAAATTCTCATATCGAGAATACAGCAGTGTTCCTCTGGACCTCTTCACTTGAGGCGTTCCTTCATGAGCCACTTGAAAAGTGTCCCAGATTTCCTTAGCAGTGGTACAGCTTTGAATTCTATTGTACTCATCTGGACCTAGTCCACACACAAGCCATTTCTTGGCCTTCCCATTTCTTCAAATCTTCAGCAGTGCAGTCAGCTCTTGTCTTTGGCACATCCACTCCTTCCTCATTCTTCTTTGTAGTTGCCAAAGGACCATCAGTGACTATGTCCCAGAATTCATAGTCCTCTCCTATGATATGATCTCTCATCCTATTCTTCCACCAGGAATAGTACTGACCATTGAAGAGTGGAGGCCTAGCAGTGGATTGCCCTTCCCAGTTCCCAGGTGGTGCACTCATCTTGATCTTTTCCTAAGGTGTTAGCCTCTTCAAGGATAACCTGCTCTGATACCAATTGATGTTCTAAACGTCAATACCACACAAGAGGGGGGTGATTTGTGTGGTACCCAATTTTCGCTCTAGAAGAACCTGGTTCTTCTAGGTGTACTAACTACTACTGTTTGCGGAATAATAAGTACATAAAATAAAGAACAGAGATTTTTACATGGAAAACGCCTGGCTCAAAAGGTGAAAAAACCACGACCTACTACTCAGTAGGATTTTCCCAAACTTCCACTAAAATCACTGAGCCAAAACAGCATTTACAAAACTCTTTGTAAACCTAAGGATTAACTCTAATCCCGTTGTGGCACACAGCCTCAACTGTTGCGACAACTTCAAGTTAGCTTATAACTTGAACACTTTAGGTACCTAATACAATTGCTTCTATGAAAGCTGAAAGGTACGATTTTAAACCACATACTACAATTGAACTAGAATTAAAGAAATACACAATGAAAATGATTCTTCTATCTCGTTCAAGTAGCTTCAGGAGTGCACACTCAAATCTCACATAAATTGCTTGCAAAATTGCCTTTCTCTTTTGCTCTCAATTTAGTTTAACTTCTGCTTATGTGCAATACCTGTAAAAGAGAACAATCACTATCTTTTAATAGGTTAGTAATCAGAGTTTGATTGGGACTCAATTGCTGATCTTCTATCGTAGTTGGGTCCTTGAAGATCTCAAACTCCAACACTATCTTTATCCGGATTGTGTTCTCTTCATATATCCAATATGCAACCTTTTCGATCAGATCAGGAGATATTACTTCTTGATCAGTAGGACTTATCTCCTTCACGTGCATCCCACATGTATAGGTTGAGCATGACTGTGCTTTACACGATGGACCTGGTCCATGACTGAGTTCATTTTTCATTCTTCAAAACTTCACCTGTTCTTGGGCCAACAGACCCGTCCCGTTGGACAGCCCTACCCGAATCATAAGCATGCAGTTAAGTATGCTGGTGCCACATGAAGCATAAATAACCTGCTTTCATGGAAGAGCTTAATTAGGTCTTTTATTCATTACTAGTTACTACTATCATTACCTAAACACAAAGCTAACTAATTCCCTTAAGAAAGTTGTCATGCTATCCGTTCTCGGGAAAAGTCATCCGGTTCACACAAGAAACCACCTTTGAAAAAACTGTAGCATTAAGAAAATTAAAGGCTTATTGAACATAACAAGAAATAAAACATATCTAACAGAAGTACCAAAACATAATTACTAATTACTACTAAATATCTCAAACTACTACAAATTATCAAATAGTATCATCAAGGTATTACATCCTAATTCAAATCATCAAATCCTCCACCCCTCCCTCCCTACCCCCCCCCCCCCTAGGAAAAGTAAGCATTATCCCCAATGTTTATCAAAATAGAATCAAAGGGTAGAGATGGGTGAAGAAGCTCCCTAAGAATATCGGCCGCCGGGGTATCATCAAGTGGGTTAGTCTGCGCTAGCTCAGCCCACTGTATAATGTCATCATCCATGGGAGCTGCCTGAGATTTGAATATGTGACGCACTGTAGCAGCAATGCTGGAAGCACGACAGGTCTTCTTAGTGTAAGTAGCAGGGGCATCCTAAGAGGTCTGAGTTGGGTGTGGCTGGGCGGGGTCAATAAACATGTTAAAAGGCAAGTTACCAGCCTCAGCTATCTGCTTCACTTCATCCCGCAGTGCCTCAACTGAATTCTTGGTGCCCTGGGACTTCATCATATTCTTCACTTGCTTAGTCAACTGCTTGATCACTGAACCATGTTGAACCAATGTATCCATGATCATCTTATGGTTGCCTAAAATCTTGTAAGCTTCTAAGAAGTGTCAGGATGTGTAGTGGCTACCTCAAAACTGCAGTAGATAGTTCTATCAGGTATGATGTAGCTATTTGCATTAAGTTGTTGAGACTCACTAATGTCTGAGAAACTCACACAGTTGATAATGGGCATATAGGCAGAGGCACATGTCTCAAAGCTGGTGTAGATGGTGGAGAAGAAGTTGATGGTGGCTCAGAATCAGTATCAATATCATGGGCGAAAGGCTCAGGGGAGGATAAAGGAATATCAGAGGTACCAATAGCTTCTACTATAGGCTCATCAAACTGACTAGTAGTAGTGGGAGGGTGGATGCTTTTATTTGCTTTGGGATTTCTAGGATCTTGCAGCTTGTACTGGTTAAAGGGTCCAGGTGGCTTGGTCTTGGTGTCATATGGCCTGGACTCCACCTTCGAATTTGTCAAATACTTTGTGATAGTGCTGGGATATAGGAAGCTAGCGTTGGCCTGTTGTGCCTCCAAAGCCATGGTGGCCGACATTAATGCACCCATATTAATTGGATACCCGACCATGATGGAGGCCACTAGAACTTTCCTCTCCAAGGGTAGATGGTTCTTATTTAATCATGTATCAAGACGGGTGCACACAAATGCCTGCCATCCCTTTGCCTTAAAACTCATGGTCTTGCAAAAAATTAGTCCAGCAGCCACCCAAGGGGGAGTAGGCCCTAGTGCAAGAATCTCCGTAAGCCATGGCCGGACTTTCTCCCTTTGTATCATTTGGCCATCATCTACAATTCACTTTTTACTTGAGGCGGGTGAACTCCCACCTTTTTCACTTCTTGTGATAACCGCCATGATATGTCCAGTATTTTTACCACCCTTTTGTTCACTACCGTGTCACTTGGTAATGCACCCTTAGGTCGGGTATTAAGAGCTTGCGATATTTACCCCATTTGAACTTCAGAATTTCTAATCAATTTGGTATGAGAAGCGAGTTGAGCATCCGAATCCGCATTCTTTTCCATAATTTGTTTGAACATGTTCTTAATACGACCCATTTCATTACATGTAGAACTTGAACCGTGGGAATGGTAGGGAAGTGTGTTGCTTGGTTCTTGATACATTGGAGGTCTTTGGAAACCCGAACTCTAATTAGCATAATTGTTGTTGTTCCCCTAATTGCCTTCACTATTACCTCCCCAATTCTCTTGGTTGTAGTTGTTGTGCCAATTACATTGGTTGTTGGAACCCCAATTGCCTTGGTTGTTTTGAGATCGCCATTGATTTTGATTGGAACCTAGGAAATAACCCCTTTGTCCTTAATAATTGTTCACAAATTGAAACTCATCTTCTTGCTCTTGATAAGAGTCATCTTAGTCATAACCACGATCCTCTTGTGCATAACTCTCCACTCGGGGTTAAAATCGGGGACCATTAGTCCATTTCTTGCTGGCCAAAACACTCACTCCTTCCATGGCATGGACTTGCTTTGGAGCTTGAATTTGAAGGAGTTGAGTCTTAGCAAATTTAGTCATGGTAATGGTTAATTTCGCAATAGCTTACCCATGGTCTTGCAATTCTTTATGAAGGTGAATTATATTGGGATCACCTTGAGGAACATTGGCTCGGTACTGACAACTGAAGAGGTCTCTGCCATCTCATCAAGAATCTCACATGCCTCTGCATAAGGTGTTGTCATGAAATTTCCTCCAGCCAATTGATTGACCACATAATGATTCGTAGTATTAATGCCACGGTAGAATGTTTGTTAGATCATGTTGTCGGTCATATCATTGTTGGGTAACTCCTTCACTATAGTACAATATCGCCCACAAATATCACACAAAGCTTCATTGGGTTCTTGCTTGAAGGCCAATATTTCATCTTGTAGAGATGCCATATGCCCGGGGGAGAAGAATTTAGAAATGAACTTTTCTGCTAACTCATCCCATGTATGAATAGAATACTTGGGCTAGATTTCCAACCAACCTAATGCCTTCCGTCTTAGTGAAAAGGGAAATAGACTTAACATTAAAGCATCTTTCAAAACATTAGTTTGTTTGCTTCCCCGACACGTATCCACAAAACTTTTCAAATGCTTATAAGCATTTTGATGTGGCGCTCCGGTGAAATATCCTCGTTGATTGAGCAAAGTGAGCATCATATTGGTGATTTGGAAGTTTCCCACCCTAATGCAGGGGGAATATAGCACTAGCATACCCTTCATTAGGAAAATGCTGGTATTGTGCTGCTTAGGATTGTGGTGGTGGTGGAGGTGGAGGCATTTTTCCTTGTTTCCCACGGCCTCGACAGTTTGGTTATGGAACATGGAGAACTTCATAAAGTTATTCCTCCTCGCTATCTACCTCTCCCAATGGTAAATTTCCAAGCTCGTTGTTCGCCATTGGAAACCTACAATCAATTCAACAAGTTAGAATCACAAAAGTAAAAGAAGATACTTAAGAAACAAACTCAAGTATGAAGGGAGTGATGAGATTCTGGAACAAGGGTAAATTGAGCCCGAGGTTTATTGGTCTTTTTGAGGTGTTGGAGAGAGTTGGCGAGGTTGCCTACAGACTTGCTTTGCCTCCTAATCTTTCGGGAGACCATCCGATGTTTCATATTTCTATGCTTCATAGGTATCATGAAGACAAGTCACATTTTTTTTACTTTAGCACAGTTTAGTTGGATGAGAATCTAGCTTACGAGAAGGAGCCGATGGTCATTTTGGACCAGCAGGTTTTGAAGCTCAAGTCTAAGGAGATCACGTCAATGAAGGTCCAGTGGAGAGTTCAGCAGGTTAAGGAGGCGACCTAGGAGACCGAGCATGATATGTGAAGTAGGTATCCTCACCTTTTTGACATTTCAGGGATGGCTCTAAACTCGTTAGAGGATGAACGTTTGTTTAAGAGGGGGAGAATATAATGACCCGGCTAATCATTTTGTGTATTTTAGCTTTGTTCCCCTATTTGATGTCCCCCATATGTGTTTTTGATATTTTGTGACTTGTGGGGATGGTTGATTTGATTCCGAGGAGATTTTTGAGTGAATAGGAACACTCAGTTCCTTTGTTGGAAGCTTAAGTTGTAAGAGTTGACCAAGGTTTGACTTTTGTATAAACGATATCGAATTGGTGATTTGATGGTTCCAATAGGTTTGTATGGTGATTTTGGACTTGGGCGTATGTTCGTAATCGGATTTTAAGGTTCTAAAGGATGTTTTGGTTCTAATTTGTCGAAAGTTAGAAATTTGAAGTTTTGGAAAGTTCATAGGCTTGATCGGGAGTTGACTTTGATGATATCGGGTTCGGACCATTGCTCCGGGACTTGGGATAGGTTTGTTATTTCATTTGGGACTTGTGTGCAAAGTTTGGTTATGATCTAGATTGATTAGGCTTGAATCATATGGTTGGTTTGATGTTGAAAGCTTATGAACTTAAGAGATTAATCTTGATCAACGATTCTTAGTTTTGATGTTAATTATGGTACTTTGAGCCTTTGGATAGGTTTGGGTGAGGTATTAGGACTTGTTGGTATGATTGGTCGAGATCCCGAGAGGCTCGGGTGTGTTTTAGATAGGTTTTTGACCACTTTTGAAGTTGTTGGTAGGTCTGGTACTAGTGCATCGCACCTGCAAAGATGGGATGCACAGGCACAAATCGCACCTTCGAGAAGGAGGCTCGCAGATGTGAGGTAGAGCTTGATTGGGCAGTGGTCGCTTTTGCGATGTTTGACCGCCTCTGCCAAGGCCGCGTTTGCGAGGGAGGTCCGCAGATGCCATCACATTTGCGAAGGTGGTCCGCACCTGCGAGGTTTGGCCGGCTGAGTGATGGGCGAGGTGTGCAGATTTTGACCGCACCTGTAGGCTCGCAGATGCAGAGATCGCTGGGCAATTTTATATTTTGACGGGATAGCTCATTTTTTATTATTTAGAGCTTGGCTAGAGGCGATCTTTAAGGAGAAATTGATCATCACTTTGAGTGTAAATAATTTCTACTTGATTTTGATATTAGATCTTGATTCCCCTTTGTTAGGTGCACTTAGAACATGAATTTGGAAGAGAAAAATTGGGGTTTTGTGCTAGATTTTTGAAGAGAATATTTAAAATTTGAACCCCGATTTGAGGTCGGATTTGAATGAAACTTGTATATTTGGACTAATATTGAAATTAGTAGCCGGGATTTATGAGTTTTGTCCGGTTCTAGGAGGCGGGCCCGAGTTGACTTTGTGTATTTGATTAAAGATTGAGCTCTTTTGTTCTGTTATTATTTTTTTTAACATTATTTACACCCTGGTATGTTCTTTGACTAGATTCGAGACGCTCATATGTCGATTTGAGTGAGAAGGCATTTTTGGAGTATTGACTTCGCTCGTCTGAGGTAAGTATCTTGCCTAGACTTGGTTGATGGACAAGTTGCTTGAATTATCGATGTCGGCTACGTGCTTGGAGTGGCGTACATGTGAGGCGTTGAGCCCATATGTGTGCACCGAATTTATCCATATTCGAGATAGTCTGTAGGCTATGTTATGCCTTATTTTTGGATATTGTGATTTTTGCTATCATTATTATTATGTTTGTATGGTTGTGTAACTTCGTGAATCATGTCATAGATCATGTATAGACTTTGTTTTCCTGGTTGAACATGATACTCATTGTTGTGTGGCGTAACCGCCTAATTGACCTGTATTTGTGCACTTCGCACATGCATACACTTTAGTATGCTATTTTATCAGTCCAGAAGTATGTGATTTGATATCCACTAACTGTATACATGTATTATTGTATATGCTTTCCGTGTTATAGATTGATTTGACAACACGCGAGTTGTTCATGCCGGTTGAGTTGACTATGGCAAGTGAGTTGTCTGTGCGGCTGTTATGATTGTGGCACGTGAGTCATCCGTGCAGCGTGTGGATAAGGATCCATCCCCCTAAGATCGTCCTCTCATGTTTCTCCTTGATGGCGTACATGTGGTTATGAAAAAACTGATCAGTGTTGGATTTTTGTGTATCTTCTCTACATGCAAACTCCTTGGATGTATACATTATTTTACTGCATATCTCATCTATATTCTAGCTATGTACTTGTATATATGCCTTTTGTGCATATCTTCTCTATATGTAGCTTATGTTGGTGAAATGACACATAATACATATCTTTTCTATATGTTTCTCAATGTGTAATTCGAATTGTATATTTACGCATATCTCCTCTATATGCTGAACTATTATTCTATTTGATGTTCGTGTGTATCTTCTCTACATGCACCTTGGGCTTTTTCTGCAGTCACGCTTAGAATCCGATATTATTACTGCGTATTTGTATGTGTTCATGAGTTGTATAGATTATAAGTATTATTGGTGATTCTTGCCACTGCCTCTATGAGGTTAGTCATGATACTTACAAAGTATATGGGGTCGGTTGTACTCATACTACTCTCTGTACTTAATTGTGCAGATTCAGGTGTGGGACCAAGATGAGAGTTGTGTTGGATCATTGTTGAGTTACTGAGAGATGAGGTAGAGGTGCATCCTGATCGCACTCCTTGGCGTCTCTTTCTATTTCTATTACTGTTGTAGTTGTTCAGATAATATTTTATATTATTAGACTTGTACTCCTATTGTAGAGCTCATTACTCTGTATTACTAGTTCTCGGGAATTTATGTATTGACACAGTCTTTATTTGTGGCATTTGACTCTTAGACTTATATAATATGTAGTTTATTATAATGTTTGATTATTGCATTATGATTGAGTTGCCTAGAAAGTGGGTTAGACGTCATCCCGACCAAGGGGGCTTTGGACCGTGATAGATTACATAATTACTAATACTTCTTCTGTTCTAGCTTTATGTGGCATTATTTACTTTTAAGTCCATTCTAAAAATACTATATTAAGTCGGTAATTAAAAAGTATAATGAATGATAGTTTCCTACTATTTCTTGTTTATCAAAGATAAACTACTACTATATATTTTCGTAGCCGTATTTTATCAAGCGTAACGTGAATGTTTGTTTTGGTAAATACAACTCACTTAAGAATTTAGAGGCGGATCTAGGATTTAATTTTTATGAGTTTAACCTTTAAAGCTTTTAGGATTGAACCCAGGGGCAAATTTACCTTATGAGGTAGGGGTGCCACGCCACCCACTCGCTTCGCTGAAAATTTTATTATGTATGTAATGTATCTGTGAAAATACGGATATACTAAAGCGATGGCACCCTAGATTCACAAAGTGGATGTGGGTGCCAGTGGTTTAGCATCCCTTCTTAAGGCTATCATTGGCCTCATTAATGCGAGTTCAATTCCCTTTCTACTAATTAAGGTTTTCCTTTATTTTCAATTGGTCCTAGAGCCTCACCTCTTTTTCGTTCGTTTTCTTTCCTTCCTTTTTCTTCTTTTTATATGCTAACTTTCACTACTTCTTTAGTATTTTTTTAAAATTTTTGAATATCAGTCTTCATTTATTTACTAATTTATATATGTGAGTATAATTTGAATCGTCTTTTCTATTGGCTTTTGAAAAAAAATAATTTGACTAGTAGTCATTTTGAGTTGACTATTATAGGTTAACATTGAAGGTTTTTCTTTAAAAATAATTGTCATATAACTCGACAATTAACATATAAAAGATAACACAAGAATGATAAAGGTAAATTAGTTTAGTCAAACAAAGAATATGTAGTAATAATAAGTTTTCTTTAAGCAAAAAAAATCATTGGAAATTCAGCAAAAAAATGAATCCAAACTGATGCTTTGTAAATGAAAGAACTATTCAAGTTAATCATACTAGCTGAACGGACCCATAAACTAATCGATCTTTGTAGCTAGTTGTAGGTATATTTAGAGGCGTACGTGTAAATTTTCGTAAATGGTGTCAGCATTTGAAGAAATGAACAAATAAATAGATTACTATAGTGATAAAGTCAATTTTTGTATTTATAACCAATAATTTTATTTTATTTATTATTTATATATTATATATTTAGTAAAAAAATTCGGGAAAATAATATCTCGTGACACCGCGTGGTGTCAGGTATATCCGCCCGTGAATATACTATATGCATAAATTAGTGGCACCTGCAACCTGCTATTCCAGGATCCGCCTCTGATTGAACCCATTGTCTTTTTGAGTTGAGTTGAATCTGGTGCCGATACATTGCACCCGCCTCTGCTTAAGAAGAACTTGAGAAAAGGTTTGAGAGATGGAGGAGCTCCGAGCTCCTTCCAATAGAAGTCGAGGAAGTTTCTCGAAGAGAGAGAGAATGAAGAGGGGAAGAGTAAAGTCGGTTTAACCAAAAAGATATTTTTCCCAAAAAAACTAAAAGAATAGTATTTCTCAGTACATATATACATATTGACTACTAACTAATAATGCTGACTCAGCATTTGATACAAATAGATATACAGTGATATACACAAAATATACACAGGAATATACAGTACATTGATGTTCTCAATACCCCCCCCCCCCGAAGTTGGAGGTGAAGGTGTCACACCCAACTTGCCAAGTACAGAAGAATGTTTGATTCCAGTGAGGGCTTTAGTGAGAACGTCAGCAAGTTGTTGACCAGTCCCAATGTGATGTAGTGAAATGAGACCCTCTCGGAGCTTGGTGCGCACAAAATGGCAACCCACTTCAATGTGCTTGGTTCTTTCATGGAAGACAGGGTTCCTAGCAATGTGTAGAGCAGATAAACTATCACAATGGATAGGTATGGGTAGATGAGGTGACACTGTAAGTTCTTCAAGTAGCCTGGACAGCCAAACAAGCTCACCAACAACCTTTCTGAGAGCTCTATATTCTGCTTCTGCTGAGGAGAGTGAAATAGTTTCCTGTTTCTTGGACTTCCAACTTATTGGGCTTCCACCTAGGAACACAATGTACCCGGATACAGACCTTCTGGAATCTGGACAGGCTGCCCAATCAGAGTCACAATATGCAGTCAGAGAAAGATCACCTTTATTTCTGAAATAAAGACCCAAAGTGGGATCTCCTTTTAGGTATCTCAACATGCGATAGGTTGCCTTCAAATGGGGCTCCCTAGGATCTTGCATGAATTGACTGAGATGCTGAACCCCATAAGCTATGTCCAGCCTGGTATTGGTGAGAAAATTTAACTTGCCAATTAACTTTCTATAGAAAGTAGGATCAGAAAGTGGGGTTCCCTCTTTGGCTTTCAGCTTGATTGTAGGATCCAGAGGAGAAGTCAGGGGTGGACAATGGAGACATTCATAGTCTTTCAATAAGTCTAAAACAAACTTCCTTTGAGATACAACAATGCCATCTGACTTGTAAAGGATCTCCAGCCCCAAGAAGTAATGCAGCTGTCCCAAATCTTTGATTTTAAACTTATCATGTAAGAAAACTTTGAGCTGATCAATTTCTTTAGAATCAGTCCCTGTGAGCAACACATCATCCACATATACTGCTACAAAAACAACAGAGGAGTTCTGTTTTCTGTAAAATAAGGAATAATCATGCATGGAGTGCACATACCCTCTGGAATACAGCAACTTCAGTTAGTTTATCATACCACTGCCTACTTGCCTGCTTTAGACCATAAAGTGATTTATTTAGTTTACACACTAGGTGTGAAGAGGACACTTCAAGACCTGGAGGAGTTTGCATGTATACCTCCTCATGCAAATCTCCATGGAGAAATGCATTATTCACATCAAGCTGTGAAATATGCCACCTTTTCTTTGCTGCTATAGCAATGAGTGACCTCACAGTAGTCATCTTGACCACTGGGGAGAAGGTCTCTGTATAATCTACACCAGCTTGCTGAGTGTATCCTTTAACGACCAGTCTTGCTTTATACCTCTCAACACTACCATCTGCCCTATGTTTAACTTTATACACCCATCTACACCCAATGGCTTGTTTTCCTTTAGGCAAGGGAACTAAATCCCATGTTTTGTTGGCATACAAAGCATCAAATTCCTGTGTCATGGCATTCTGCCAGGCAGGATATGCTGCAGCCTCTTCATATGAAGTTGGCTCTCTATCATTGCAAATGTTTTCTACAATATGCTGACTATTAGGATGTAGGGCATCATAAGTGGTATGGTTATTTCCAGAAGACATGGCATGGGCAGAAAAATTTGCAATGCACTTCAGATTTGGTATCTTATAAACATAATCATTTAGATGAGATGGCAATCTATGCTCCCTATTGGATCTCCTGAAGGTTGGTTGTCCTGCCAAAGATTGAGGGGATGAGACCAGATCTTGCAGTTGGTCTGCTGGAATTTGAGACTCATGACTAGGGGACATAGAGGGGAACACATCAGAGGAAGTGTTGGAATTTGAGGGACTGGTAGCTTCCTGGTTATTGACGTTTTCACTATTGTGATTATGTAGTGGAACATCAGTAGAAACAGGGGAATTCTCAAAGAATGGTATATTAGGAAGAATAGATGGAATGCTTGATGTATAGTTAAGAGTGAAGGGGAAAACTGATTCACAAAATGTAACATCTCGAGAAACATGTATTTTCCTAGTGGCCAGACTTAGTACCTTGTACCCCTTTGTACCAAAAGGATATCCTACAAATACATGTGGACTGGTTCTTGGTTCTAGTTTATCTCTGAATGGCTTTGGTACTGTGGGGTAGCACAAGCACCCAAAACTTCTCAAGTGAGAGTAGTTTGGCTTTCTTTTGTATAACAGTTCAAAGGGACACTTGTTCTTTAGAGGGATGATTGGTAATCTGTTAATCAAGTATGTTGCTGTCAGGACACACTCTCCCCAATATTTTAATGGCAATCTGGATTGAAAAAGGAGTGCTCTAGCTACTTCAAGAAGATATTTATGTTTCCTTTCCACTACACCATTTTGTTGTGGTGTATAAGGACAAGTTTTCTGGTGATTAATTCCTTTGGATTGGAAGAAGGTGGCAGCTTCATTGTTATTAAATTCCAGACCATTATCAGATCTTACACACTTGACAGTTGTCTTGAATTGGTTTTCCACCATGGCTGTAAAGGCCTTTATTATCTGCAAGGCATTGCTTTTGCAACTTAGGAGGTGTGTCCAGGTGGACCTACTGTAGTCATCTACCAGGGTTAGAAAATATTTGAAGTTATTGTGTGTGGACACATGATAAGGGCCCCACAAATCCACATGAAGTATCTCAAAGATCTCAGTAGTTTCTGTTGTTCTTTGGGGAAAAGGAAGTCTGGATTGTCTTGCCATGGGACAAATATTGCATGTAAAAGGCTGTTTGCTAGAAAAGGTTACAGGTATAGCAGGAATTCCTTTCATTTTACTAAAAGGCACATGGCCAAGTCTGAAATGCCACAGAACATCTAGATTACTAATATGAGATGAAACAGAAAACAAAGTAGGGCTACTGTCTTTATTCTTGGTGTTGTGAATGGAATTATTTACAATTGAGAGTGTATTGAAGGGCTGAGTTAGACAGTGTACACCCCTTACATCACTAGAATGAATTGAAAGACAGGAAGGACTACATTTCTGTTTGGAACTACCTTTCTTCAGGCACCTGGAGCAAAGAAAGTATAAGCCATCCAGCAACTTACCAATCTCCAGAGGCCTCTTCAGTGAAGGGGCCTGCAGCAGACAGGAAGTGTCTGAGAATGATGCAATACATTTTAAGTGAACTGCCAAGGAACTGATGGAAACCAAATTGAATTTGAATGAAGGAATGAACAAAACTTTGTACAGGATGATTTCAGGTATTAGGAATACACTTCCAATTTCACTTACTCATACTTTATAGCCATTTGGAAGTTTTACTAATAGAGGATAAGGGAGATTCACTATGTTGTGCAGTTGAGATTTATCAAAGGTCATGTGGTGTGATGCCCCAAATTGAATTTGAATGAAGGAATGAACAAAACTTTGTACAGGATGATTTCAGGTGTTAGGAGTACACTTCCAATTTCACTTACTCTGACTTTATAGCCATTTGGAAGTTTTACTAATAGAGGATAAGGGAGATTCACTATGTTGTGTAGTTGAGATTTATCAAAGGTCATGTGGTGTGATGCCCCGGAATCTAAAATCCACAAGTCAGCCTTTGCATTAAAACATCTACATGATGGGTTGTCAAAGTCAATTGAAGAAGTGCAAGCAATCATACCTGCAAGGTTCATTGATGTTCCACTGGCCATGTTAGCACTAGCTGAGCCTTCTCCAATGCTTCCCGTCTGAAAATGTTTCAACAGGCTGACAATCTGTCCATATTGCTCTTTTGTAAGGTTGACATGTTGGTTTTGGCTTTCTCCTTGGGACTCTAGTTTTTCTCCTTCCTCAACGCTTGTCACTGCATTTGTTGTGACATTTCTTCCCCTATTGAACCTTGTATTGTTGATTGTACCCTTGCGTACCCTGCCTATGTTGCTGTTGTGATCCTTGATTGAAGCTTTGAGGATAACCATGGAGTTTATAACATTTGTCCTTAGTGTGACCTTGTCGTTTGCAGTAGTCACAGAAAGGTCGAGCCCTATTGTTCACATTTTGCTTTCCAGTTCCAGTAGTATAGTTTGTTTTAAAATTTCTTTCTCCCAGGTTTACATTCAGTGCTGTAGAATCAATGTCCAACTGATTTCTGGGCTTAAACTCCCTCTGTTTTTCTTCCTGTATAAGGAGAGCAAATGCTTGTGCCATATTTGGTAACGGGTTCATCATAAGTATACTTCCTCGAACAACTGTATATATCTCATTAAGCCCCATTAAGAACTGTATGAGTCTCCTATCTTGTTCTGCTTTATGCATATTCTCCTTCGCTCCACAGGTGCATATGCAGTTACAATGAGCCTTAACACTTAGAGTATTCAATTCCTCCCAGAGTTTCTTCATCTTCGTGTAGTATCCAGTGATATCAAGTACTCCCTGGCTTAAATCATTGATTTCCTTCTGGATTTGGTACAATTTTGCCCCATTCGTCTGATCATATCGATCCTGAAGCTCTTTCCACAATTCGACGGAATCATTCACATATTCAACACTGTCAGCTATATCCCTCGATAGAGAATTCAGAATCCACGAGGTGACCATATCATCACATCTTTCCCACTGGCGAAAGAATGGAGAACTCGCAAGAGGTTTTTGAGTATCTCCAGTAATAAACCCTAGTTTATTCTTCACGGAGAGGGCTCTGAGTACACTCCTCCTCCAGGAGCGATATCCAAGTCCATCAAAAGGCACCGGAACTAAACTAGACCCTGGACTATCGGAAGGATGTATGTAAAATGGACTCCCAGCGTCGATTGTTGTCTGTATCGTTGCTGTTGTCGTGGCAGTGGTTGTTTCATCAACTTGATCTGTGACTGCCATGAGTATTTTGTGATAAATCTGCGAATGATAGTCACAGTGTTCTTCGTACAGTCGAAAATCCTTCAATTCGACAACGGATCGTCACTGCATGTGCTCGATCCAGATTTTTTCCCAAATCGTGATTATCAAAAATTGTAAGGAACCCTAGTTGCTCGAGCCACCTGAAGATAGCAAAGAAAGGAAAAAAAAATATGATGCNTGCAGCTGTCCCAAATCTTTGATTTTAAACTTATCATGTAAGAAAACTTTGAGCTGATCAATTTCTTTAGAATCAGTCCCTGTGAGCAACACATCATCCACATATACTGCTACAAAAACAACAGAGGAGTTCTGTTTTCTGTAAAATAAGGAATAATCATGCATGGAGTGCACATACCCTCTGGAATACAGTACTTCAGTTAGTTTATCATACCACTGCCTACTTGCCTGCTTTAGACCATAAAGTGATTTATTTAGTTTACACACTAGGTGTGAAGAGGACACTTCAAGACCTGGAGGAGTTTGCATGTATACCTCCTCATGCAAATCTCCATGGAGAAATGCATTATTCACATCAAGCTGTGAAATATGCCACCTTTTCTTTGCTGCTATAGCAATGAGTGACCTCACAGTAGTCATCTTGACCACTGGGGAGAAGGTCTCTGTATAATCTACACCAGCTTGCTGAGTGTATCCTTTAACGACCAGTCTTGCTTTATACCTCTCAACACTACCATCTGCCCTATGTTTAACTTTATACACCCATCTACACCCAATGGCTTGTTTTCCTTTAGGCAAGGGAACTAAATCCCATGTTTTGTTGGCATACAAAGCATCAAATTCCTGTGTCATGGCATTCTGCCAGGCAGGATATGCTGCAGCCTCTTCATATGAAGTTGGCTCTCTATCATTGCAAATGTTTTCTACAATATGCTGACTATTAGGATGTAGGGCATCATAAGTGGTATGGTTATTTCCAGAAGACATGGCATGGGCAGAAAAATTTGCAATGCACTTCAGATTTGGTATCTTATAAACATAATCATTTAGATGAGATGGCAATCTATGCTCCCTATTGGATCTCCTGAAGGTTGGTTGTCCTGCCAAAGATTGAGGGGATGAGACCAGATCTTGCAGTTGGTCTGCTGGAATTTGAGACTCATGACTAGGGGACATAGAGGGGAACACATCAGAGGAAGTGTTGGAATTTGAGGGACTGGTAGCTTCCTGGTTATTGACGTTTTCACTATTGTGATTATGTAGTGGAACATCAGTAGAAACAGGGGAATTCTCAAAGAATGGTATATTAGGAAGAATAGATGGAATGCTTGATGTATAGTTAAGAGTGAAGGGGAAAACTGATTCACAAAATGTAACATCTCGAGAAACATGTATTTTCCTAGTGGCCAGACTTAGTACCTTGTACCCCTTTGTACCAAAAGGATATCCTACAAATACATGTGGACTGGTTCTTGGTTCTAGTTTATCTCTGAATGGCTTTGGTACTGTGGGGTAGCACAAGCACCCAAAACTTCTCAAGTGAGAGTAGTTTGGCTTTCTTTTGTATAACAGTTCAAAGGGACACTTGTTCTTTAGAGGGATGATTGGTAATCTGTTAATCAAGTATGTTGCTGTCAGGACACACTCTCCCCAATATTTTAATGGCAATCTGGATTGAAAAAGGAGTGCTCTAGCTACTTCAAGAAGATATTTATGTTTCCTTTCCACTACACCATTTTGTTGTGGTGTATAAGGACAAGTTTTCTGGTGATTAATTCCTTTGGATTGGAAGAAGGTGGCAGCTTCATTGTTATTAAATTCCAGACCATTATCAGATCTTACACACTTGACAGTTGTCTTGAATTGGTTTTCCACCATGGCTGTAAAGGCCTTTATTATCTGCAAGGCATTGCTTTTGCAACTTAGGAGGTGTGTCCAGGTGGACCTACTGTAGTCATCTACCAGGGTTAGGAAATATTTGAAGTTATTGTGTGTGGACACATGATAAGGGCCCCACAAATCCACATGAAGTATCTCAAAGATCTCAGTAGTTTCTGTTGTTCTTTGGGGAAAAGGAAGTCTGGATTGTCTTGCCATGGGACAAATATTGCATGTAAAAGGCTGTTTGCTAGAAAAGGTTACAGGTATAGCAGGAATTCCTTTCATTTTACTAAAAGGCACATGGCCAAGTCTGAAATGCCACAGAACATCTAGATTACTAATATGAGATGAAACAGAAAACAAAGTAGGGCTACTGTCTTTATTCTTGGTGTTGTGAATGGAATTATTTACAATTGAGAGTGTATTGAAGGGCTGAGTTAGACAGTGTACACCCCTTACATCACTAGAATGAATTGAAAGACAGGAAGGACTACATTTCTGTTTGGAACTACCTTTCTTCAGGCACCTGGAGCAAAGAAAGTATAAGCCATCCAGCAACTTACCAATCTCCAGAGGCCTCTTCAGTGAAGGGGCCTGCAGCAGACAGGAAGTGTCTGAGAATGATGCAATACATTTTAAATGAACTGCCAAGGAACTGATGGAAACCAAATTGAATTTGAATGAAGGAATGAACAAAACTTTGTACAGGATGATTTCAGGTGTTAGGAATACACTTCCAATTTCACTTACTCTGACTTTATAGCCATTTGGAAGTTTTACTAATAGAGGATAAGGGAGATTCACTATGTTGTGCAGTTGAGATTTATCAAAGGTCATGTGGTGTGATGCCCCGGAATCTAAAATCCACAAGTCAGCCTTTGCATTAAAACATCTACATGATGGGTTGTCAAAGTCAATTGAAGAAGTGCAAGCAATCATACCTGCAAGGTTCATTGATGTTCCACTGGCCATGTTAGCACTAGCTGAGCCTTCTCCAATGCTTCCCGTCTGAAAATGTTTCAACAGGCTGACAATCTGTCCATATTGCTCTTTTGTAAGGTTGACATGTTGGTTTTGGCTTTCTCCTTGGGACTCTAGTTTTTCTCCTTCCTCAACGCTTGTCACTGCATTTGCTGTGACATTTCTTCCCCTATTGAACCTTGTATTGTTGATTGTACCCTTGCGTACCCTGCCTATGTTGCTGTTGTGATCCTTGATTGAAGCTTTGAGGATAACCATGGAGTTTATAACATTTGTCCTTAGTGTGACCTTGTCGTTTGCAGTAGTCACAGAAAGGTCGAGCCCTATTGTTCACATTTTGCTTTCCAGTTCCAGCAGTATAGTTTGTTTTAAAATTTCTTTCTCCCAGGTTTACATTCAGTGCTGTAGAATCAATGTCCAACTGATTTCTGGGCTTAAACTCCCTCTGTTTTTCTTCCTGTATAAGGAGAGCAAATGTTTGTGCCATATTTGGTAACGGGTTCATCATAAGTATACTTCCTCGAACAACTGTATATATCTCATTAAGCCCCATTAAGAACTGTATGAGTCTCCTATCTTGTTCTGCTTTATGCATATTCTCCTTCGCTCCACAGGTGCATATGCAGTTACAATGAGCCTTAACACTTAGAGTATTCAATTCCTCCCAGAGTTTCTTCATCTTCGTGTAGTATCCAGTGATATCAAGTACTCCCTGGCTTAAATCGTTGATTTCCTTCTGGATTTGGTACAATTTTGCCCCATTCGTCTGATCATATCGATCCTGAAGCTCTTTCCACAATTCGACGGAATCATTCACATATTCAACACTGTCAGCTATATCCCTCGATAGAGAATTCAGAATCCACGAGGTGACCATATCATCACATCTTTCCCACTGGCGAAAGAATGGAGAACTCGCAAGAGGTTTTTGAGTATCTCCAGTAATAAACCCTAGTTTATTCTTCACGGAGAGGGCTCTGAGTACACTCCTCCTCCAGGAGCGATATCCAAGTCCATCAAAAGGCACTGGAACTAAACTAGACCCTGGACTATCGGAAGGATGTATGTAAAATGGACTCCCAGCGTCGATTGTTGTCTGTATCGTTGCTGTTGTCGTGGCAGTGGTTGTTTCATCAACTTGATCTGTGATCGCCATGAGTATTTTGTGATAAATCTGCGAATGATAGTCACAGTGTTCTTCGTACAGTCGAAAATCCTTCAATTCGACAACGGATCGTCACTGCATGTGCTCGATCCAGATTTTTTCCCAAATCGTGATTATCAAAAATTGTAAGGAACCCTAGTTGCTCGAGTCACCTGAAGATAGCAAAGAAAGGAAAAAAAAATATGATGCGTGGTCGTTGATCGGACCTCCACTCTGATACCATGAGAAAAGGTTTGAGAGATGGAGGAGCTCCGAGCTCCTTCCAATGGAAGTCGAGGAAGTTTCTCGAAGAGAGAGAGAATGAAGAGGGGAAGAGTAAAGTCGGTTTAACCAAAAAGATATTTTTCCCAAAAAAACTAAAAGAAAAGTATTTCTCAGTACATATATACATATTGACTACTAACTAATAATGCTGACTCAGCATTTGATACAAATAGATATACAGTGATATACACAAAATATACACAGGAATATACAGTACATTGATGTTCTCAATAGAACTCATTTTTATTGATCCGAGAAAAAATAAGTTCAGAGGGGCAAACACCATTTCGACCAATTCCAAGACATATATGCACAATTCGAAATGGCAAATAGTAATCATTACTGATAAATTATACAATAAAATTCCCCAAACATTTAAGTCAAGGTTACATTTTGTTTAACGAAGTTAGTAGTTATAAACCAAATATTCGTTGAACGTACAAAGTAATATGTAGGAAATTTTTTATTTTCATGGAATTCAGTCCATATATGGAAGCATAATGTAGCAAAATATAGTCTTTATTTGGGGCGACATGTTACATCAAGAGTTAGAAGGCGTTCAATTGGATAAAAAAATAAAGAAAATAAAGAAAAAAAAATTCTTTTAAATCTCAGGAAGATTTACTAATTCTGCCATCTTACACAGGAGAAAAAAAAAAAAACTTGTCTCGTCAAAAAAGTCAACTTGAGAAAACAATTGAATCATTTTAATTTACTACTATTTCTTATCTACAGGAGTAACAAATGGAGTTTGACTTTTCTTTTTTTTTTTTTTAAGAAAAAAAAAAGAAAAAAAGGAAGGTTTGATCCATCATTAAATGTGCAGAGTATGGAGAACAGCGATATGGACAGTAAATAAGTGAGTTTAATTCGTTGACAAAAGTGGGAAAATATTTCTTTATTGTTCTTTTTATTTAATGTCTCGAGTCGGGTATTTTCATGTAAAATAAGATAGACAAATTTGGATGTTTACGAAAAGTAGGTTTTTCCACATGGGAGGTTTAGTTATTAGGCTGCGTAGCCACAGCAGAACCATACACAACAGCTGTACTGAAAGCTGTGAGAATATATTAAAGAAAAAAGAGAGCGAGAAATAATTAAAAAAGAAAATATATCTCATAAATTACAAAAAGAGAATAATTAATGCATATAGTAGGAAACTAGAACATGCTTGAACATGTTAGAAATTTCAATATCATTAATGAAATTTGTGTAGAGTCTAATGTCTTATTGACTTTATTATTAAATTCGAAAAAATGGGGTCGAATGCCAGCTTTGCTTAGTTCCTCATTGTTGAATCTATTAAATGAAACTTAGGTATGCAATAGCTTCGTAATTGAGTTGTCATCGTATATTTCACATGTTCTATATTTTGCTTATTTTGAAGAAAAAAAAGTCTTGCCTTCTTCTCTATCGAATCTTTTTTCACACAGAAAGATAGTAATAAAGATTTTGTTTTATTATTTGTGACAATTATATAGATGAAATTGATGTGAGTGTTAAAACTTTCATATATAAAATATTTCAGTATATTTTGCCTAAGTGTATTCAAATGAGTATTTGACTTGTTAAACATTAGAGTGTGAGTGTTATACGTATGTGTTGAATGAGACGAGGCCAAAAAGAATTTGGAAATACATTTACGTGCATTGTATTCGAAGTTTGCTTTTAGACAAAAGCTTCATTATTAAGTTGCCGGTTAATTAAGGCTAATCAATGTCATTGCATTTGGCCTTTTTTTTTCTTTTTCTTTTTCTTTTTCTTTTTCTTTTGGGGGATAATAATCTGCAAATTGGAATCAATCATCTCCCTGCAATAATCTCCGACCCTACCCTTTGGACCCATCACCCCACATTTCTTCAAGAAAAATAAAAAGAAAAAGAAAAAAGCGTAATTGCAGACAGGAAAAGATGGATTATCATCTTGCTCCCAAAACTCGGTCGTCTTTAAACCGAGAAGCAAAATGAAATTAGTTAAAGAATAATATAAAGTGAACTCTCAATTTTCTTCTTAACTATAAAATTTATTCAGTACTCGTGTAATTACAACATTTACATAACCGAAAAACCAACAACAGAAAAGTGTCTATCCAAGTGTATGTGCTCATACTCTAGAGGAGGTCGGCTACTAATAATTAGAATATACTCTAGGTAAAAATACATAAATTTAGTATATAAACTTTAAATAGCTACTCCTCCCATTTCAGTTTATGTGAAATTATTTCCTTTTCGGTTTGTTTCAAAAAGAATGACACATTTCTAAATTTGGAAATAATTTAACTTAAACTTCCAATTTTACAGAAACTTGTATAACCACACAAATACGCTAGACTCTTTTTTGATTTGTTTAGAACCACAAATTCCAAAAATATTATTTTTTGTTAAACTCTCTGCTGAATCAGAAAGGTTCACATAAATTGAAACTGGGGAGTATATCTTATCTAAATGTTGTAAAAAAAAAAGGTATCATCGTGATCGTATAAAATTGTAAGCCGGTTTTACTAATACATCTTAAGTTGAATAAACAATAAAATAATTTTTATGTCATTTTTAGTGTGCACACATTGCTATTATCGCCTTAATTATATGGCAGAGGGAGAATAATATGTAGTAATATATACCACCAAAAAGACATACTCACTATAAAGCAAGCTAAACAACAAGAAGCACCGCTCCCATTGACGCATGCATGCTTTCTCCTATCCTTTTCTCTTCTTCTCTCCCCATTTTCTTCTTAACTATTTCCCTCCCATGCCCTGAATTCGCCGGAAAGTTTTGAACAGTACAGCTTTTCATTTCTCTTGTATATAAATTATATTGTATGTAAAGATGAAAGAAATTGTATTAAAATCATCTTTCACAATATCCAAATGCATCTTTTTCGGTATCCTCATATCAATACCTCTCCTCCTTTTTCTCTCTCATCGGAATTCTTTCTCCGCCCTCATCTCCACAACCACCACCACCACCACCACAACATCAAACTCCGATTCGGATCTCAAAATTCGACCCGGATACGCTACCTACGATTCCTACATCAAGAAACAGCTCAACAAGACCCTCAATCCGAAACTACGAAAAATATGGACAACCCGTGACTGGGACAGGAAAATTCAAGTTTTCTCAAAATTCTTCGGCCAGCTTAAAACTAGGAGCCTTCTTTCAGCTTCATCGAAAGTGCTCTGCATTGGTGCCCGAATGGGTCAGGAAGTTGAAGCGCTGAAGCGGGTCGGAGTATCCGATTCGATCGGAATGGATCTTGTACCGTACCCGCCGTTGGTAGTGAAGGGCGATTTTCATAATCAGCCGTTTGAAGATGAGACGTTTGATTTGGAATTTTCTAATGTTTTTGACCACGCGCTTTATCCGGAGAAATTCGTGTCGGAGATCGAACGGACGTTGAAGGCCGGCGGAGTTTGTGTTTTGCACGTGGCGTTATCTAAGCGGTCGGATAAGTATTCGGCGAACGATTTGTATAGTGTTGAGCCGTTGAAGAAACTGTTTAAGCGGTCCGAGTTGGTTCATACTCGAACCGTTGATGGATTCGGTTTGGATACCGAAGTTGTTTTCAGGAAAAAGAGTTGATCGAACCGGTTCGGATATTTTTTATTTTTTCTTTTTCTTTTTTTCCAGGTTGGAGTAATGCTGGACATTAAATTCTTTTTGGACTTTAGTTAGTAGTTGTAGGACAATATAACTTTTATTCTTTGAAGAACAAGTTGGGTATCCTTTTCTCTGTCTGTGGCTGACTTTTTGGTTATTGCTATGTGCCTTTATCATTATTACTTCTATTTTTATTTTTTTTATACAAAGAAAAATAATACAAAAGAACTTCATTCTTATTTTTTATTTTTGTCATTGGTAATAGCTCCAATCCAAAGACATTTTCCCTCACTACAAACTGAAATGGTGAGAGTTCTTTTTTTATCTTTTAAATCTAAATATTTTAGTAATAGAATTACCTAAAATCAGAAATCTGCAATATAACTAGGTCTCAATTCCAAGCAAATTAAAATTAACTAGGGCTCAGTTCCAAGCAGATTAACATTAGTTATAGCATTAAATGTTTCTTATATTTTACACTGACATTTTCAATAGTTTTATGTTAATTGTCAGTTTATTGTAATGCTTCTCTTTTATGGGTTCTTTCACATTTCTTACATTTTTTACTGACATATTCAATAGTTTTATATTAGTTGTCAATTTATTGTAATGCTTCTCTTTTATACGTTCTTTAGCATTTCTTACATTTTTCAGTGGTAAAATAAGCAAAGCTCGTAGAGGTTAGGAATGTAATATGAAGAAACAACAACAAAATTGATATAGTTAAATTCAAAAGAAAAGACTACCATAAAAAAGTATTCTATCAGAAATGAAATTCATTTGTTGTACGCTTTTGAAAAAAAGAAAGGTAGCTAACTAATACTTATAGCCTGTTTGGCCAAGCTTTTTTTTTTTAGCCAAAAGTGTTTTTTTTTTTTTTTGTCAAAAGCATTTTTGGCCAAAAATTGTGGCAAAAAATTTGGTGTATTTGGCCAAGCTTTTGGAAGGGAAAAAAATGCTTTTGAGGAGAAGCAGAAAAAAGTAGTTTCTCTCCAAAAGCACTTTTCTGATAAGTACTTTTGAGAAAAATACACCTAGAAGTAGTTTTCAAAAGCTTGGCAAACACTAATTACTGCTCAAAAGTGATTTTTCTAATTAATTAGCCAAACACAAACAACTTCTCACCAAAAACACTTTTTTTAAAAGTACTTTTGAGAAAAGCACTTCCCAAAATAATGATTTTAGAAGCTTGGCCAAACGGGCTATAAATGTCCAACGGAAGTGGAACGATGACAGCTGAACATAGAATAAATTACTCATTTTTTCAATCAAAGCATGATGCGTCAACGACGGGCACAAGATTTCTTTATTTTTAATTGTCAATATCACTTTCGGCCATGAATGCTGGCTAAGCACTCAAATTAGTTTCTGACTTTTTTCTTTTTCTTCACTTTTCTAATCCCCTTAAATGGCTCATATCACTCGAATCTGGATTAATCAAACCAGTAAGTTTCTTCTAATAATAAATTTCGTCAACCACAGCAAAGGTATCTTTCTTTAGGTTTCAACTATTGAATGAATTACACAGACACAACGTAATCAATATCAGACAAAATTCCAATACCAGAGAACCAAAATCACGTCATGTGCATGGATATAAATCGGTGTACAATGTAAACCTGATTAACCTTTAATTAATGATAATACATAAGTACGTACAGGCAAAAAATAACACTTTTCCCCTTGTTTTTCTTTTTCTTGTTGCTTCGGAAAGCCCAAGGTGACAGACGATTAAAGAGGGAGGAGGGTGCTATGGACGGCTTGATTTTGTACCAAAATTTGGGTTTGGGTTCAGTTCACCTGCAACCAAGGAGATGGGAGTTACTGGTTCCAAGCGTCTGCTAGACTATCAGGGACAACATCAACAGGCTGACTTTCTTCATCTTGACTTTGAGCAGCTATAACCTTAGCCTTCTTGAAACGGCTAGAGCTTCTCAGGATCATATCTATGGTTATGTCCTGACCTAAAAAGCTGTTGGAATATACAGTGATCATAAGCACCAGGAATTTCATAAATAAATAAAAAAATATACATGGATAACTTAGACAAACTCATTGTCTATTCCATCTGTGCTAAATCATTTGCTCTAACACCAGAGTTTCTGACATGCAAATATTCCCATCCCATCTTATAAGACTAAGAGTATAACATTCCACCTGTCATTAACAGCCTTTACCAATCAGACACTCATTTAACTGTTGTGCACAAGTTACACAGTCACAAAGTAGAGGAATGAAAGAGATAATAGCTTTTGAGCAAAGAAAAAATTTATCAAGTACAATAATTTAACATAATATTTTACGGCAACACATACAGGCAGAATTTACCACCAGATCAAGCTACTGCCTAGTGGTTAAGAGCAAAATTCAGAACAAAGAGTAGGATAAAGAATTTTACCATTCATAAGCCATAATCTACCATTAGAAAGAACCATGTGTAACTAAAGAAAGTACGGACACAATCCCAGCTTGCACATGGAGGTGAATTTGTAGAGAAAGGAATAGAAGATTTTTTGACGATGAAAAGTAGTCAATTTTGAATGTCAAATCTAAAGGTATTATGTCGATATCTTTTTAGTGTAGATTAGAATGGGTAAATGATGCTGAAACGTTTTCCAAGTTCATAGAATCTCTTGTATAGGCAATCTGGTAACTTTTCTCAGTTTTTCACTTGTAATATTTTGGATGCAAACATAGCACCTCCTTAGTGCTGATTTAAACATCGATGCACATTTAAAAATGAACCATGTTTAACTAAGGGCTTTAAGAAAAAAATTAAGAGATCTCACACTTGCTTTGATTTGACCTTACGCTTTGCACCAGCATCTTCGTGTTTTGCAACATTAGCTCCTATCAAGTCAACATAGGGAAGTAGAAATTAGCTTATAAACGGAATGAAGAATGGAGAACAAGAAATTATAGAATGTATTTGAGATATATGTTGCATTGATTTTTTATCCATCAGCAAAATAAGGAGTCCTTCTCTATATGGCCAACTGGAGAATGTACTTGAGATATATGTTGCATTGATTTTTTATCCATCAGCAAAATAAGGAGTCCTCTATATTACCATAGGAATGAGTACGCCCATAAAGTAGAAATGAAGAACTTCACGTTTTCCTTTAAATCCTAGCGGCTAGCCTGTCAGGGGAGGAGGATAGGGTGGGAGTTGATTCGGTGTTGTTTGGAAATCAGAAGAATGGCAGCCACAGAGCTCAGTGCTTATGTTACCTGGCCTTCTGTTTAGCAAAATTTTCAATTGGTTTGATATGATATTATACCAAGCCTTACAGATTGTTTATCACCCTAACATGAGTCACTTGGCTTTTTTTGAGTAAAAGGACTCAAATTTTTGTGGATGTCAATGGAATAAGAACATATTTGACTGTCTAGACATGCAAGGAAATTTTAGCAGATTAAATTTGCAATTACCATTTGGAGTAGAAGCCTGACTTATTTCACTTCCTTCAACTGAGTAGCCAGAAGAGGATGAATAATCAGATGGAGTCTCAGTCGCAGAATCAGAATTTCCACCCCCCTTACTGCCAGACCTTCTCGATCTACTATCCCCAAATTTAGGCCCTGATGTAGGAAGCACTCCTCTCTTTGGTGTACAATCCTCGAGGTCTCCAGTTCTCATTTTTGTATTTTTGGTAGCCAAACTTTGGATTTCTGAACCTGTTTGCTGTCTTCTGTTCTCGGGGAATCTATCAGAACCTCTTGAGCTTGAGCTGGACATAGATTCGTCCATAGGTTCTTTACAATCCTTTTCGGAAGCAGGAGCATCAAAAGTTGCAAGCTTTCCAGTGTCTTCAAGAGTTTTACCTCCCTGAACACTTAAGTGACTTGGAACTGTCACCTCAGTTCTTGAGTTCAAAATATCTTCCGAAGTGCTCCCAGAAATCACTCCATCCTTCTTCGATTTTCTGCCAGCTTTTATGTTTCTGTTTGATTTCGTTGGTTTCTTTGATGCAACTTCACCCTGTTGTTGACCAGGAATAAAATATTTCTTGAAGTTTATACTCTCGCTTTTATCAGTATTAATTTCAGGCTCGTGAGTCTCCTCTAACTTACCCTTGGCTAAAGGATGAGATGACACACGAAAAGAGTTAGCATCCCTTAGCTCCTTCCCAGAACTCTTTGAATTGGAATCAGTACCGGGATTTCTCTGATTTTCGAACTTGGTAATATCCAACTGATCAACATTACTATTTTTACCTGACTCAATTATCTCCATTGGCTCTGGCAGAGGGCTCACGTCTATCGGGTTATCATTTGAAGCTGCTAATTCTTTGTGACTGACTTCCTGGTCTTGAATAGCCAAATCGGATTTGCTCTTCTTAGAACTTAGGCTCTTTTTGGTTTTGGTTTTGGTTTTCAGTTTCCTTTCTACAAGGCTTACAGTCTCCTGATTTTTACCAGTTTGGTTAAGCAGCAAATGCTCAACCTCATTTTCCTTCTCCTCAACAGGAAGAAGCTCTGCCTCAATGAGAGTTGTCTTCTCAACGTGTTGATGAGAACCTGCAGCATAGGCAATCTTTGACTCTTGTTCTGAAGCTCCCTTACTTTCGGTGGCGGGCAATGCATCTTTATCTTGATTAGACCCTTGAAAGAAATTATTAGCAGGAGGATCATGCATTGCCGAAGGGGCACATGAAACATCAATATTACTGGTGGCAACCTCCTTCCTTTTTGCCTTCTTTTTCTTACTTCGACCAGAGTTTTCATGTCCTTCAGCAACCTTCACATCAGATGGAGCTGCAGAGACAGTTTCCACTTCTTTAATGGTCATTTCTGCTTTGGCATGATCTGAAGATTTGCATGTTGCAGATTGAACTTGCATGAGATCCTTGTTATGAGACGACCCTTTCACCTCTGTATCTAGACTAATCTGCAGCTTTCCAGCATCAGACGAAATTTCAACTTTCTTACTCTGCTCAGTTACAGGACCAGCTATAGGTCCATTTCCTGCAACTAAAGAGGGGCAGTTCACCCTACTGTCATCCTCTCCATCTAATTGATCAGGAATCTTTTTAGCAGATTGCCTGCGACTCTTTTTCTTCCGCTTCGTGCTGCTTGCATTTCCAGATTCAATGTTCCCCTTGTCATCCAATGACTTTTCAGCTGAGAGAAATTGTTCTTCAGTTGCCCCAGTTGCTTTGTTGTTATCTGAAGGAAGGGAGGTCTCAGCACCTTGAGTAACTGACAACTTGCCTCTTTTCCCTATTTCGTTTATATCAGTTTTTGGCACAATACTTCCACCAGCCTTTGTAGTTGCATCACCAGAACCATCATGGCGGACTATATCTTGCTCAGATGCACTATTAGTTTTAGAAGCCTCAACAATATTTTTCATATCTAACTCATGACGACGAGTTGACTTCTTGGCCTTGCTTTTCTTCCTCCCAATTCTATTCTCTGCTGCTCCTTGCGAATGTGCCAAAAGGAAGGAAGACACTGGATCCTTGGTACTTGCATCGCCCAACGTCTCACTCATCTGCATTTCAAAATCACAGTTCGATGTCAGCTCCTCTTGTTCTCCAGTTGTATTAGCACCATCAGTTCTTGGTTCATTATCTCCTGAGAGAACAGATTCACACATAGGTCGGCCAACTGAATTCATTTCATAGAACTCCTTGCTGACTGGTGCTGGCCACTCTTTGTTTGAAGTATGATTTTTAACTGGAGATGTTTCTTGGAGTCCAGATTGAGTAACATGAATAGAAGAGTCAACATCAGTCAACTTGTCAGAGATCTTCATTTCAACTCCTTCAGTTTGCTCAAACCTCCTATTCCCCTCAAGTTTTTCATCGGAACTCAGAACCATACAGGCAACTTCATCATGGCACATGGATGAGTCCTTTCCCTTCTTCTTTTTGCTCTTCTTATGGGCTGTATCTGTTCCCACAGATTGGTCTCTCAATGCTTCTGCTAAAGCTGACTTCATTGGTCTAAGTGCTGTGGAGTTCTCTGGAATTGCGACCATCAAGACATCCCTATGATTGAACTCGGTGGGACCTGGACTGCTTTCCTTGCTACCCAATTTTTTCACTTCATTTTCAATGGTCCCAGACTCAGATGTTTCGTCAAGTGTATCATTGTTCCTATTTCCACATTGCTCATCCTGCACACCAGAGATTTCAGCACTTGCCCCACCCATCCTACATTTCTTATTTCCCAATTTTGATATCTTACTGGGATCAGAAGGTTGGTTTCTTAAAGGTTCAGCACTGGCATCTTTCAGTTTCATGTTTATAGTCACCCATTGTTCTTCATCACAATTTGTCGAAGTAGTATCATTTCCAACAATCTTATAATCAAAATCATCATTACCTACACCATGCTTTGAAGCGTGGGTATCTGTTACCGGGTGGTTGACTATATCTTCTGTATGCTTCATTTTACGCTTCTTTGCCACAGGACCAGCTCTAGGAGAAAGTTGCTGTGATTCATCCATGGGCTTCACACTCTTGAATTCACCAACAGCCTTGGCGACGTCCTTATGTTTCACGATGGAGCTTGATGCCAAGTTTCCGTGAGCCGGGTCAGGTACATTAGTACCAAAAACCTTCTGTTTAGCCATTGCTTTGAATGAATCACTAGGGAGAAGATAGTCAGCTCCAGTTTGCGGATATGTGATGCGAAGTAAGCCTTGGTCACAGCTAGAAGCATCAACAGAAAGAAACCAACCCTTTTTGATACCCTCAAAAACACTAGCGACAAGCATACTATCAGGCAGGTGATAATAATGTCCTTTCCGTTTCACCTGTTAGGAAATAGAAATAATTAAAATCATCATTACGATACAAGAATATACACAAGAAAAAATAGTGAGTTGGAGGATTAGAAACAAACCTTCACAGAAGAAATCTTCAACTCCCTCTTCTCAGGAAAGCACCTTAAATGTTCAAATACAATCTTTTCTGCATAACCATAACACAGAAGTGCATATCAGGCAATTGAACTTTTTAGTAACTTAATCATTCGTTGATCAAGAATTTAAATATCAATTATAAGCAAACTAGAACTAGCAAAGCAAAATTTTATACTCTGAACAATAAATGAATTTAAGTTATATACACATGACAATTTAAAGATTTTTTACATTATCAATGTATTTTACCTGTGATAACAAGGCCAATTTTACATTGTCAATGTATTTTACCTGTGATAACAAGGCCAATTACCATTTTACCATATTACCAATTAATATTTATCAAGAGATTTACCTAATTACCTAATAAGGGACCTGATTGTGTAAATTTTTTTTTTTAGTCATTTAATCTCATACAGAATTAACCAACATTTACCTTCTTGCCAGAGCAACACCCAACATAAATTCAGTGGGTGCAAAATGTATAAAACAGATGCCAGTATAAATAATAACTACCTTTGAGATCAGAGACATAATCGGAGTCGGAGACAATTAAAGCCAAGTGGGTATCAAGGTTGGTATCCACGAAAACCGTGTTGTACATCGTCTCAGGTTCGGTTTCTTCGCGACGCCGTTTTACCATGATTGCTCGACGGCTGCCGAGCTCCGGAAAAACTGACGATTAAAAGCTGAAATGACCAAGGGTTTTAGCTCCTGTGGGTGCGAATTAGGTGAAAATGAAATGATGGGTTTAACGCCCAATTGAAGGGGTCTTTGCCGCCAACTGTAATGGGCCTACCCTTGCTTTATTCAAAAGCCCAAAATTATACGAGGAAATCTCACTTTATACCCATTAAATTCAAACTATTTACCCTTTAATGCCCATGCCCAAAATATTTATACTCTTACCCATGCGATCCAAACTATTTACCCGGTTATTCATTTGGGTTTTAGGGTTTTGAGAAAATCACAGAATAGCAATTTGGGTGCGCTAGAAACTAATTTTTTCATCTGGGTGTTGTCCAAACCGGTTTGTTTCAAGAAATTGAGGACTAAATCGGGATTTTTTTAAGGATTTTCATGAAGTTACCTTGGAAGATGTAGAGGTTGCTTCTTCTTTGGAGAATCCTAGAGAATTAACCAGGTATTTTACCAAGAAATGTGCCAGGGCAGGAGCTGGGGTTGCACTTGTTGAGTAGAAATATTGAGATACAGCTACTGCTTTGCCTCCGAATCTGACGAGCATATCGTTTAGCTATTGTTGTAAGGATTTTGCAAGAGTAGAAAATACTTCTTCTACCATTAACAGAAGAGTTGATGGATTTTTTATTAGCTCAAACTAACGAAGATTATGTGGATCAATTCTGCTCCACTAACAAAAATGGCTAGTTTCAATTCTGCTCCACTTTTTCTTAATTGTTCTTTCCCTAGCTCTTGCTCTTGCCTTGGCTTAAAATTTTTATTTTGAAGATTTCTTGTTTGATTCAAAGTGGGTGCTGTTAAATATTGCTTATAATACCTTTTGGAAGTTCATACTGAAATTTGATAGCATTTGGAGCTGATTTGAGGTGATTGAGATTGAAATTTTCAGCTGAAAATCGAAGAAGAACACAGCTACCCAATAGTATACTGCTACAGTATACTATTATAGTTTACAATATACCGCAACGGTATATTATAATAATCGAAGAAGAACACAGTTACCTAACAGTATACTGCTATAGTATACAATATACTATAGGAGTATATAATTATACTGCAACAGTATACTATTATAGTATACAATTTATTGTTATAGTATACTGTAATAATATGCAATATATTGTAACAATATGATGTAATAGTATACAATCTACTATAATAGTATGCTTATTACTCGTAAATTCACTTGCATTTTCCCTTTTAATTTGCTTTAAGCTTTTACCCATCGTGAGGGGAAAATTGAAAATGCAAAAAAAAAAAAAAAAATTATAGTATGCTATATAATGTAACGGTATACTCTTACAATTAGATCCTTTTAGAATTTGTTGAAATTTTTATTGACAACTAATATTATTTCAGTTTAATAATTAAATTAAATTTTTTTAACTCTTTGCGTACAATTGTATACCCTCTTGGTATAGCTATATACTATACTGGTATCATATGTTAGTTAATAATTTTTTATTGTATTAGCTACATTTAATTGGTACACATTTTAATTTTTCTTTAGTAATAATATAAAAAAAAGAATAATAAAAAATAGTGAAAACGGTAAATGAAATTCGATTATGAAGAGAAAAAGAATATAAAAAAAGAAGTTAAATGAAATTAGAAAAGGAAAAAAGAAAAAAATAAGAAGAAAACGAGAAAAAAGAAAAGGAGAAAAGAAAAGAAGCATAGAAATAAAAAAAAATGGAGAATAAAGAAAAAATTTCCCATAAAAACTACTATGGGTAGGAAATGTAATTAGTTTATGGGTAGAAAAACAAATGGGTACACAAGGGTAAATAGTTTTATTTTTCTGGGTAACTGTGTCAAAACCCCATAAAATAAAAAAAATAGTTTTTGCCCGGTTTTGGGGTCACAATTGAATCTATACCTACTTTACAAAAAAAAAAAATTGCAAGCCTACCCACTTTATGATCAACTTCAGACTTATCCGATCTAAAGTTAAAAAAAATTAGTCTGAAGTGAAAATATTACACTTCATATGCACTTAAGGCCAAATAGGTCTGAAGTGCATGTGCTATCAATGATTTCATACCCTTAAGATCAGTAAGTCTGATGTGAAAAGTTACACTTCAGATGCACTTAAGGCCAAAAGGTCTGAAGTGCAACAAACGTTTTCCTACACTTAAGGCCAGTAAGTCTGAAGTAAAAAATTGCACTTCAAATGCACTTAAGGCCAGATAGGTTTGAAGTGCAACCAATGGTTTCATGCACTTAAGGTCAATAAGTCTGAAGTGAAATATTACACTTCAGATGCACTTAAGGCCAAAAGGTCTGAAGTGCAACAGACATTTTTCTACACTTCAAGCCAATAAGTCTGAAGTGAAAAATTGCACTTCAGATGCACTTAAGGCCAAAAGGTCTAACCTCTAAAGTGCAACCAAACGTTTTCATGCACTTAAGGCCAAATAAACCTGAAGTGCAAATTGCCCAGAAACAGAAATTTGTTCTTCGAATTTTAACAATTCAATATACGATTTAATACCTAAATCTACTCCAAATGAGCTCAAATCTGAAACATAACCTCTAAATATCATCAAGAACAAACCGTAATCATCAATTTGTCAAAACAATAATAATTCTAACGAACCTATTAAGAAAAAAAATCTAAGGAATAGTAAAAAATAAAGTGCCACAACAGCTCACCACTGTAAAACATCATAAACTATCTTAAAATATGTTCACAAAAATCGTATAAAATCACTGTTACCCGAAGAAAAAGAAGAAGAAGAAGAAGAAAAAGAAGAAGAAGAAGAAGAGGAGGAGGAGGAGGAGGAGGAGGAAGGAGGAAGGAGGAGGAGGAGAAAAAAGCCTTAAGTTATTTAGAGAGTGAGTACAAATTAAATAAAATTTAAAAAGTGGGTACAAATTAAATGGGGGCGACCAATAAGGCGCCCCGTGCAATTTTTACGAAAAAATAACACTTAAAGCCCCTTTTAAAGACTTAATGATCAAATACTCCCTTTTCTGGGAAAAAAATAAAATATGCCCCTTTGAAATATTTTAAGACCAGATTGTCCCCTCATTTCTGTGCCTAGGCTTAACCAAAGTTCCTTCTCCTTCTTTTCTTTGTTTTTTTTCACGTTCTTTTTGTCTTTTTATTTTTTTATATTTTGTTTCTTTTTCACTTTGTTTTTTTTCTTCTTTCTAATGAAATTATGCACTCTTATCCATTCTTTCTTATTTTCTTTTCTCTTTTTTTTTTGGGGTAATTATTTCCTCTTTTTTTAATACTTTCTAGTAGTGACTAATTCATGTTATAAATCCTGTAAATGGATCCATCCACTTGCAACGATGGATGTCTTCCATAACAGATTTTGGATTGATTATGTATCCATAACATGATTTAGATTAGTTATGTATCCATAACAGGTTTTAGGTTGGTTATGTATTCATAACAGGTTTTGGATTGAAATTATGCACTCTTATCCATTCTTTCTTATTTTCTTTTCTCTTTTTTTTTTGGGTAATTATTTCCTCTTTTTTTAATACTTTCTAGTAGTAACTAATTCATGTTATAAATCCTGCAAATGGATCCATCCACTTGCAACGATGGATGTCTTCCATAACAGATTTTGGATTGATTATGTATCCATAACATGATTTAGATTGGTTATGTATCCATAACAGGTTTTAGGTTGGTTATGTATTCATAAAAATTTTTTGATTGGTTTTGTAACAACGAAATATTTCTATAAATAGGTTCACTGATGAACCTATTATATACTAAAAAATAAAGAAATAAATCCTCTTTTCTAATGTTGTCATTCTCTTCTATTATTAGTCCTAGTTAATTACATAGTTCTTGCTATATTGATTTTATTTTATAACACGTTATCAACACGAGGCTCTAATCCTTTCCATTACCATTTTAAGGTTTATTTTCATATATCCTCCAGGTATGTATTAATACATGTTATATATTTTATATTAATTCAAGTTCTTATAGTAGTTGTTATGTCGTCACAGAAAAGAAATTAATAGACATAAAATAATTTATAGTAATTCATTATTCACATGTATATCAGAAAGCATTTGGTTAGAGATATTGTAAAAATTTGCCATAATTTTTACTTGGTAGAAATACTCGTTAACTCCTCTTAACTGAAGATGACCTTAGTAATTTTATTTAACCAATTTCTTTTAGATTTATATTCAGATATAATACTTTTTTAAAAGGATATATTTATGTGTAATTGAAATGACTTGATCAAGTGTTTTGGTTCATTCAATAAGTACTGGACATGCATATGTTTCTCACTTATCATGGAAATTTAACTTGCTACTAATATATTGTGAAAACACTTAGAATTCTTCAGTAAAATTTTGTTTATGTATTCTATAATATTTGTCAGATACCATCATAATTTATTACAAGTTATTTGCTGCAAATTTAAAGCCTATAAATATACTAATAATTCTGAAGATGGCACTCTCATTTAAAGAAGAGAATTTTAAGATTCATTTTATTTGGAAGATGAGAGGATAAATAGTAGCTGGCAGATGTGAATGCTTAGTTATACGATTTATTTGTCAACGAATCATAATGATCTCTTAACCAAGTTCTACATGGTTGTTACTACTTTGCTGATGGTTTACCAGTACCTAAAATTTATCAACCAATAGTTAATTATTCGTATTAGAAGATATACTTGAACTATATTCAGTTTCATGATATACATGACTAGCATAAGTGATTATATTCTTATAACTAATTTTGTTTTTGCTTATGACCACAAGAGTGATAATTGATATTTTTATAAATGGTCGGGGGTAAGTCCCACGACACTATGAGAATACTGCATCAAGTTCATGTGCACCGTAATAATAAGAGGGTTCGAGTCCGGATGATTAAGGCATAATATGCATTTATGAAGGTAAGACAT
>NW_017670877.1:221334-227063 GCF_001879085.1 Nicotiana attenuata | reverse complement strand
TGCGTTTGTTATCAACTTGCAGTTTGGCTTTTGCAAGGTTGCTTGCTCAAATTATTAGAGCACAATTCCAGAACGTAAATTATGATGATTTATCTTGATAATACTGGTTTAAATCCAAGTTGGTTTAGCAGAAATTATATGCCTCCAACTATAGCTAACCAATTGGTTATGAGAACAAAACTCCCAAAAATAAAATTTGGTATGAGATGTATTATTTAATGTATAGCAGCACTTGTACGCATCTAGCCAATAAATTATTGATAAATTGTCTCTATCACAATTGGTTCAGGGTCAGGAACCAAATAAACTTCATCTAGAAATATGAATATGCTATATGATTTAATTGCTCCACCATAACGCATAAAGATGAGTCCCTAAAGAATGATGGGGATATGTTTTGGTGATCCAACATTAGGGGGAGATAATGGGCAGCTGAAAAAAAATATTACATGAAATGAATTATTATGAGTACATCTAGATCCTCACACATGAAAATATAAACTTGAAGTTCAAGTGATAATACATTTGAAAAATATTGCTAGGCACATTTGTTGACACAAAGCTAAATATCATATTTCAGCTGCTAGTGCTCCAAAAAAAAAGGATAAAGTCCATGAAGGATAGAGTCTACGGCACACATGAAGCATAATTGACTAATCGGTTTCAAAAATAGAACTCCTTGAAGAAGGAGAGGAGCAAATGATCAAGATGGTCATAATAAGGAGGCAAGTGCTCTATAAGAGCACCGCGACATAACACTTTATAAGACCTCATAAAAGAGGCTCAGGTACCTGAAAATAATAAGATCTCGATAAGTTATGTCTTTATTGAGTGATGATGAAACCGATATAAAATGATCATCGATGATATTATTGATATAATGTAGCGCTCAATATTATTAATATTGACGAGGATCTTGAGCTCAAATCTGTCATTGAATGTGGACAAATAAATGATTGGCCAAAATGAAAAATATGCAATCAAGATTGACTTCACCTGAAAAATGTGAAATTGGATGCAATTACATTCAGGTATCTTATCAGTCTAGCAATTCATGAAAAACTTGATATGCATCTTATGGATGTTGTCACGGCCTATTTATATGGCTCACTGGACAACGGAATTTTTATGAAAATCCCTGAAGGATTCAAAGTACCTGAAACATACAAAGATTCCAGGGAAACTTGTTCGATAAAGCTTCGGAAATCCTTGAATGGATTGAAGCAATCAGGGCGCATGTGGTATAATCTCCTCAACGAATACCTATTAAAAGAAGGGTACAAGAATGACACAATTTGTCCTTGTGTCTTTATAGAAAGATCTGGATCTGAATTTGTCATAATAGTTGTGTATGTTGATGACTTGAATATCATTGGAACTCCTGAAGAGCTTCCAAAGGCAGTAGAATGCTTGAAGAAAGAATTTGAAATGAAAAATCTTGGAAAGACAAAATTTTGTCTTGTCTCACAAATTGAGCATTTGAAAAATGAAATATTTGTGCATCAATCAACGTACACCGAAAATATTTTGAAGCGCTTTTATATGGATAAAGCACATCCATTGAGTACCCCGATGGTTGTGAGATCGCTTGATATATATATAAAAATCCATTTCGTCCTCATAAAAATAATGAAGAACTTCTAGGTACTGAAATACCATATCTTAGTGGAATTGGGGCATTAATGTACCTTGCTAATAATTCTAGACCAGATATAGCTTTTTCTGTAAGCTTGTTAGCAAGATTTAATTCTTACCCAACACAAAGACACTGGAATGGTATTAAGCATCTATTATATATGCGAGGGACCATTGATATGGGATTATTTTATTCAAATGAATCTAGGTCACAACTGATAGGTTAAGCAGATGCAGGATATTTGTCTGACCCACATAAAGGTCAATCTCAAATAGGCTATTTATTTACATGTAGAGGTACTGCCATATCATGGCGTTCAACAAAACAAACTATGGTTGCTACTTTTTCAAATCATGCAGAGATAATAGCCATTCATGAAGCGAGTCGAGAATGCGTTTGGTTGAGATCAATAACTCAACATATCCAGGAGCTATGTGGTCTTTCATGGGGAAAGCATATCCCAATAACATTATATGAAGACAATGATGCATGTATAGCTCAACTGAAAGGGGGATATATTAAAGGAGAAAGAACAAAGCATATTTCACCCAAAAAAAAAAAAAAAATCACGCATGATCTTCAAAAGAATGGTGAATTAGATGTTCAACAAATTCGTTCAAGTGATAATTTGGCAGATTTGTTCACTAAGCATTGCCAACATCAATATTTGAGAAGTTAAGATACAAGATTAGAATGCGCCGTTTTCGAGATATCAAATAAGGTTTTTTTTATCAGGGGGAGAAATATGCGTTGTACTCTTTTTCCCTTAACCAAGGTTTTGTCCCATTTGGGTTTTCCTGGTAAGGTTTTTAATGAGGCAACTCTTAATGCGTATTACAAGATATGTGTACTCTTTTTCTTTCATTGAGATTTTTCCCACTGGATTTTTCTTAGTAAGGTTTTAATGAGGCACATTATATGTTAGTGGACATCCAAGGGGGAGTGTTATAAATCCTGCAAATGGATCCATCCACTTGCAACGATGGATGTCTTCCATAACAGGTTTTGGATTGGTTATGTATCCATAACATGTTTTATATTGGTTATGTATCTATAACAGGTTTTAGGTTGGTTATGTATTCATAACAGGTTTTGGATTGGTTTTGTAACAACGAAATATTTCTATAAATAGGTTCATTGATGAACCTATTATATACTCAAAAACGAAGAAATAAATCCTCTCTTCTAATGTTGTCATTCTCTTCTATTATTAGTCCTAGTTAATTACATAGTTCTTGCTATATTGATTTTATTTTATAACAATTCAATCTTTTTTTTAGTTTTTATTTCTTGGTGTTTTTTTTTCTTCTTAATTTTATTCTTTCCACTAAAATCTCATAGTCTAAAATATTTTGTAACTTTTTTTCCTTTTTTATTATTATTTTTTATCTTAATTTTTTCTATTATTTTCAATAAAATTCATCCGTCAAAAATTGTTACCGCTTTCTTTTAGTATTATTTTAATTTATTTTTTGAATAAATAACTGAATCTTAAAATTTTTACAGTGGTACTTTCTACACAATCAGTAATCTATTATAACTACTGAGAGTGCCATGTTACTCCTTTTGATTCTTTTAATTTTCTATTTAACAGTATCGATTTTTTTTTCTTCAGTTTTTTAAGAAAATTTAGATTTTATTTTTAATGTGATATCAGTTTGTTCAAAACATCTGTCACTTTTTTCCCTCATAATTATAATTTCTTATCTTAGTTTTTCTTATTATTTTTTCAATAAAATTTCTCCGTTAAAATTTTAATCACTTTATTCTACTTTTATTTTTGTTCTTTTGAGATAAATAACCTAGTCCTAGATTTAGTATTGGAATACTTTCGCAATCATTAATCGATTATAGTTATCGATAGTTAAGGTATCACTCTTTTTGATTATTTTTATATTTGTAGATTATATTTATTTTTTTGTAATTTTAAGAAATTAAGGCTTTTTGAAATGAATAATTTGTCATCCTTTTTTTTTTCTAGTGAAATTGGTGAATCCTAAAATTTGGTATACTATAATAATTATGGTATACCAATATATAGCATACTAAGATATTAATAGTACTATAGTTCAACAGTAATTATGATATACCAATATGTAGTATACGAAAAATATTGGGTATGCCATTTAACGTACTTTAACAAAGTATATTACTCCCTCCGTTTCAATTTATATGAACCTATTTATTTTTTTATCGTGCCAAAAAGAATGACCATTTTCCATATTTGGAAACAATTTACCTTTATTCAATGGTTTATAACCACACAAATATACATGCATTATTTTACATCACGAGTTCAAAAGTCTTCTCTGTTTTCTTAAAATTCGTGCCCCGTCAAATAGGTTCACATAAAGTAAAATGGAGGCAGTATGATTTAACATTAATCATGGTATACCAATGTACACTATACCAAAGAATATTGAGAATACGAGAAATTAACATTTATCACGATATACCAATATGTAGTATACCAAGAATATTTGGTATACTTTTCAAAATACTAAAATAAAGTATACCATGATTCAACATCATGGTATACCAATGTGTAGTATAATAGGAATATTTAAAAAAAAACTATTTAACATACTCAAACAAAGTATAACATGATTCAATAGTAATTATAGTATACGAAAAAGTAGTATACCAAGAACACTGGGAATACCATGATTCTTGAATTGTGGTATACCAATGTATAGCATACCAAGAATATTAAGAATACCATTTAATATACTCAAATAAAGTATATTGTGATTCAACAACGACCATGGTATACTACACACTATGCTAAAAATATTTGAATACCACTTAATATATACAAATACAGTAAACCAAATTCAATAATAATCATGGTATACTATGTAGTATATCACAATTCAACAGTAATCACGATATTCTATTTAGTATACCAAAGATATTGAGAAGGCCATTTAATATATCAATAATCACAATATACCACAATTCAACAGTAATTATAGTATATCAATATGTAGTATACTAAGAATATTAGGGATACTTTTTCAACATATTAAAACTAAATATATCATGATTCAACAGCGATTATAGTATACCAAAATAAAAATGTACCAAGAATAATAAGAATACCATTTAACATACTTGAACAAAATATATTGCATAGCTTGGGTGCTATTTACTTCATGTAGACAGTGAACAATCAAGGGCTTACTTTGAGTTCTTGGCAGAGAAATGATGACTTTTGGGAACTAGTAAAGTTGTTAGAGTTGTATTGTTCACTTCTGCCATCTAGTCCATAGCCTATTCACTTCTTTGGGTTGACAAAAACTTCTATTGACTTGTGCTTTTTACAGTATTGTATGAAAAAAAAAAATCATCAACTCGTTATCACATTGAGAAGATCGATTAAAAAAAAGTTCAATCTTTGAGAACTAAGGGTGTGTTTGGCATAAAGGAAAATATTTTCCAAGAAAATATTTTTTTGGAAAACAAGTAGTAATCTTACTTATTTTTCAGTGTTTGGTACGCAAATTAAGAAAAATAACTTCTCAAGAGTATTCATAAATAATTTAGATACAATAAACATGAAGCCATAAACTTTTGAACCAACAACCTTCCGAACCCACAAATTTCATAAACTTCTAAACCACTGAACTTTCGAATTCGTAAACTCTGTAATTTTTAAACCCGCAAACTTCCAAACACATAAACCTCCGAACTCACAACTTTGGAACTCGTAAAATTTCGAACCTGTAAACTGAAAAATAAAAAACCCAGAATTAAAAATATAAAATAAAATAAGAATTATGGGGTGGGGGTGGGTGGGTGGTGCAAAAAAACGAAAAAACAAAAAATTAAAAATACAAAAAAACAATAAAAAAAAATTTGTCGAGCGCACGGAGAGGGGTTGTGGTGGGTGGTTGGTGCAGAAAAATTAAAAAATAGAAAATAGAAAATTAAAAACACAACAAAAAAAATTAACGGGGAGGGGGGGGGTCGGGGTGGGGACGGTAGCGAAGCAACATTAATCAAAATAGAGTCAAAGTAAGTTTTAAAGTTAAACAAAAAAATAAACTCATAAATAAGGGTAAAACGTACAAAACAACAAAATAGCGGAAAA